>NC_029779.3:40795569-40860597 GCF_000817695.3 Arachis duranensis | reverse complement strand
GGCTTTGTCTTCTTTTTTTTATATCTTGAATTCTTGATTTTGTAACGGTGTTAGGTGAATAACTTTTTTTTTTGGTTAAGTCTAATTAAGTTTATCTAATAATTTATTGGTATGAAAAAACCACCCACATAAAATAATACAACACACTGTTATATTTTAAAATTTTCTTTTCTTCTAGTTTTATTTTATTATTCTTTTAGTTGTGTTTGTTTCCTGATAACAATTTGTGGCAATACTAGGTAGAAGCTGCTGGGAGAGTAAAAAATACACCCACAATTACTATAGCTCTGGTAAATTTATATTGATATATATTCTATGGTAGCTATGATATATATATTGATATATTAGAATTTATAAATTTATAAGTGTATTTGAATTTGATATTCAAAAGACTAAAATAATACTCTTTTGGAATTAATGTTAGAAAGATTAAATATACGATTATCCATATAACATAAGATGGTTGAATAAATAAGTTTTTCTTAAAAAATTGCCACGCAGCAACGTACATCCTAAACTAAAATCTCAATAAATAAATAATGATGATATTTGAATTTTTAATGTATGCCCCTTACTAAGATATTAATTTGATTATTCAGGTTCATTGGTAACAAAAGCTTTGTTGAATAAGAATGAGAAATTGTCAAAAGAATATAATTTGAAGACATCACTGAAGCATAAATCCAGAGACATATTTGAAAGAGGATCTACAATTACAACATGTGAAAAACATGATGAAAAGAAGTACCTCATGAATGTGACACAATCATCACATGATGAAGCTGAACCACATTCAAAAACCATCTTCAACTCCATCATTCATGCTTTAGATGCTTTCCGCAAGTTTAGCAGATTCTACTCATTCATGGCCCTGGTTAATTTCATTCTTTTCTTCACTAAAGAAATTAAGCCTTTGAACAAAATAATAATTACTATATGCTGTTGCATCTTTTAAAAATATTGTTTATTTTTTCTCCTTTCAGATAGTGGGTTCATTTTCATCATCACTTCTTGCCATCGATAATTTATCAGAATTATCTCCAACATTTTTCAATGGCTTTTTACAGGTGAGTAAACACTGATAATTTGTATACAAATAGAAAAGCAATTTAGAAATTTATTAATCGGTGAAAACTCAGATACAGTCGACTTCACGTGAAGTTAATAGCTAAGAGGCGTTAGATAAAAATTTAGTCAAATCATCTAACGGCTCTCAGTTATACTTCACGTGAAGTCGACTGCACCTAAGTTTTCATCTTATTAATTACTCCATAATGTTTTTTGGTTAGATCATTCTTAACACATCAATTATTTTGTGTACCAAAAACAGATCTTCCTAATATCATTATTGACTCGCTAGAAGCCACTTTTGAGATTTTTTTTTTCTCTTATCTTTTGAATTTATACATAGCGTATACATTTTTATTTTCTCTTAAATAGTCTATATCCATATAGAACAGATGTCATGGCCTATTTGTAATTTTTAAGGTTTCTAAATATTTATCAACTCTATGTATTTTTTATTTGGTATATATATAATATTCAAATTTTTATTTTCATAAATACTATTTATTTTATATTAAAATGTTTTTAATAATATCAATTAATAAAAGCAGCTGTTCAATTAATTGAAGAAATTAAAGAATCATTGCTATTAGCTTATTATTTATTTATTTTCAATTTTTTCAGTATTGTATAATGGTATTCAGTTTGTAACAACAGTTCCTAATACTTTATTTGTTTCCTTGCCCATGTTTCTTTAAAATGTGTAGTTATATCTTTTAAAGTGTTTTACTAATATTGTGATTTTTTATTTTTCTTTTTTTTTTTAAGTATATAGTAGCTCACTTCTTCATGCATATGTACATTGTTGGAGTAAATCAATTAGCGGATCTTGAAATAGACAAGGTATGAGCTTCTAATTACCAGTATTAAATATCTTGGCCCCATTACGATCATATAATTTTTTTTTTATAAAAAGTATATAAAATTAAAGTATACATTGGCTTCATTATATTATATATTATATTTGTGATGTTTTTTAATTACTTATACTACATTTCTTTTTTATTGTAGATTAACAAGCCATATCTTCCTTTAGCATCAGGGGATTTTTCTTTCAGAAATGGAGTTATAATTGTGACGTCATTTTTACTTACAGTACGGTATCATTTGCTCATATATATATTCAGGTCTTTATTTTCAAAAATAGGATCTGTTTTATATTAAAAAGTTTATGCTATTAATTAATTTATAAAACTATCTGTCACGAAATCAAATTTTAAAAAAAATAAATCATTTAAAACTTGAGAAGAAATTTTCAGTTGATCACTTTTTAACAAGTCGGACATACTTTGAATTGAAAGGAATAGTTTTTTATATGTTAATTAAAATATGATTTTATCACATAATAAATAAAAGAAGAAAAGAAAAGTTGTCAAAAAGAGTTGTTGATGGTTGATTTGTTAGGTATACTTTCTTCAACGATAATATATTTTTTGTGCAGAGCTTTGGAGTTGGATGGATGATAGGATCAAAGCCATTGATTTGGGCTCTTTTCGGCAGTTTCTTTTTTATGTCGGCTTATTCAGTTGATGTGAGTTCTATTCAATTAACTTTTAGATTTATTTATATATATTTTTAAAAAAATAATGCAACTTCGCAGTTTTACTGCTTATTCTGTGGATGTGAGCTACTTTACATATTCCTTTTAAATTTATTTTTTTAGAAATACATGCATTTTGATTTAAAAAAAACAGTTTAGATAAAAAAAATTGATTGGTAAAGAATCGATCAAAGTACGTAAAAATTTAGTCAAAGATTAATTCTTCTACAAATTATTCAACTTTTTTTTAAAAGGAACAAAGTATTCAACTTGAAATAGCTAGTTTTTTTTTTTTTTGGTTATAAGTAGGTGTGTAACAATTCATGATTAGTGCCAATTAGGACCAGCTTAATTTCCCTCCCCAACTGCCTATTGTATCATCAAGATCCGTTACAAGTTAAAAATGTCACATTATTTTCTCCCAACTTCTTGTTTCAAGCCTTTTTCTTCTTTAGTTTGAAGTTAATAAGAAAATAGGTTAATCATAGGATGGTAAGATATAGTTGAGAGGTTGTATAAATCCTTCTAACTTGACTGTCTTATAAATTATCTGGTGAAAAATTTTGAGTCTATTTGGTTTAATAATTTTTTTTTTTTTACTTTCAGAATTTTGTAAGAGAAAAAAGTAAATAGACATTAACTCTTTTTATATTCTTGCTATATAGTATAGATATATATTAACTCTTTTTCTATAATTAATTATTTTTTTTTAACTTCGCAGTTGCCTTTATTGAGATGGAAGAAATCTACAATACTTTCAGTCATGGCTAATATATTTTCTATGCTGATATCATTTAATTTTGGTCCCTTTTTTCACATGAAGGTATTATCATACTAAACATTACTATTTAGAAATATATAATATTGTAGATGTTTATGCTTTAAATTTTATGTAAATAATAGCAACTTTAACATATAATATTGATTCTTACTAAGATTTCATGGAAGTCTAATGTATACCATGCTTCATGCATGATATAGACTGTGCTCAACAAGGCAGCTATCTTTCCAAGATCACTAGTTTTTGCCACTGCAGTCATGGGCATTTTCTATGGAATTATAACGTTGGCAAAGGTAAAATTTTTTAGGTTCTCAAAATAAACATTTAATTTATACACAAGCATTTGATATTGCAAGGTATTTAATTTAGTCACCTTATGTAATAACATTATTTTGTGGAATTAATTAAATAGGATATACCTGACATCGAAGGAGATAAAAAGGCAGGCCTCCAAACTTTGCCAGTACGTTTGGGTCCTAAAAAGGTATTTCATACTCTCATGTCATATATTATTATTAAGTGCCAATGACATATAACTCAAATATCATAGTTTTTTTTCAAACGAGGAGTTTTAGATTTAAGTTTCTCCTAATGTAAACTAAAAAAAATTATATCATTATTAAGTATTAATAAGTTATAATTTAAATGATATTGTCTCTCTATTCGAATAAAAAATCTAAAGTTTAAACCTCTCCTAATATAATTTGACTAAAAAGATTTTGTTATCTTATGAATGCTTACATTCTTTATTCGTTTGTTAGGTATTCTGGTTTTGTGTTTGCCTTCTAGAAATGGCTTATGGAGTTGCTATTATGATTGGAGCATCCTCTCCTTTCCTTTGGAGCAAAATTTTTGTGGTAATATTATGCTTAATTTTGTTCTCTTTAATTTAAAATTCGAAAAGGATTATTTTAATTTTTGGTTGAATTAGTAGATCAATAAATCTATTTGAAATAATAGAAGGATTGCAGTGATGAATACTAGAGCAAAGATGATATATATATATATATATAGCTGAAAACGATGATGTGTGTTATTGATTATTGAATACTTCAATATATATAGAGTAGCTTAGTCTAGATTCCATTAACAGAATCAGTTGGACAGTTATAACAGAAAATAACTAAAAGCTTTCATTAATGAGGTAAAGTACCTAGCGAATTCTTATTTATTAACAACTTTATCTATTTTTTCTGCATTACGGTTCTTACTCTCTTTAAGACTAACAAAATTTGAAGTGAAAATGTGAAGTGACTCACAAAATTAGCTAGCATATTTTTCCAATAATTGAATAAAAGATATATGATCTACCATAATTTATTGAAATTGTTAGGGAAGTGTTGAAGAAAATTACATTATCTCTTAGTGATTTCTACTAATTGCATATTAAACTTTGTAATTTTGTTAGGTAAGGGCCTTTTAATGCCTCAATTACTACATACTACATACTAGGAAAATTATAGTAGTTGTTGTACATTAAATATCATGAAACTACTCTTTCAAAAAATTTAAGCTCAAGCAATAATTTTTTTTTTGGATTTACTTTATTTTTTTATAAGCTTTCTTTTATTTTTTTATTTATCCTTATGCTATTTTTTTATTTTTGAATTCACCAAAATTAAATTTTAGACTTTTTAGATATAGATTTTTGATATCATTTTATGAAATTACTCTCCTAAAAAATTTAAATTAATAATAAGAGACAATATAAATAATTATATCTCTAATATTAAACACATATTTTATAATATTTATCTTCAATTATTAACCTTCATAAGCCAAGTCTACGTACTATTGATCATAATAATACTTCTAATTTATGCTCCATGATATTAACATAGTTTATTATATATCAATAACAAACTTACTCAAGTAATTGAATTCGTTATAGGTTCTTTCTCATGCTATCATGGGTTTGTTCGTCTGGTATCGCGCTTCTCTTGTAGATTTATCAAGCACAGATTCATTGCAAGCCTTTTATATGGTTATCTTTAAGGTAATAAACCACTCTACACAAATGAAATTATATCAGGAATTGGTTTTCAAGGTGAATAAATTTGTTTTGCCATGAATTTTATACAGATAGTTCATATTTAAATTAAATAAATAAAATAGAAAATTCGTGTGACTTTAATAATTTCTTCTAAGCATACATATAGTTTTTGTTAATTGAGTTATTTGGATACAAGTTATTAATTAGTGGTTTATCTTGTTGCTAATTTGATATTTTTTGTTTATGCAGCTTGTTTATGCGGAAAATATTCTTATGCTTTTTGTTAGATGAAGATGTAATAAGGAATTGTTGCTTAATAGATGGTGCAACCTTTTTGTGGGAATTTTCGATGGTTGATGATATTGTTGCACTATATTTTGGTGGTGATGTATAACTTGTCATAATTTGACGGGTTGTTTTAAAATTTACTTGTAATTTATTTTGTTTTATTTTTCACATCTTTATTTGCGGTAAGATTTTGTATTTAGACTTTCTCCCACTTTTGTGATCTAGAGTGTTAAACTATTTATCGAAAAAAAGTCTACTAATAAATTCAATTACCCTTTTTCTCATATTTCCATATTATATGTCAAATTCATAAGAAAGTTAGTTAGTCTATTAGAATCAGAATAGAATCCATTTTCTCCCCTCTCTTGTTTTTCTTCTTTTTATTTATTTGTTAATATCAATTTTTAAAAACGTTCATATGGTATCACGAGCCACGCAGATCCATGGAAGATAATTTTGGCTCAATGGAAAATAGCGATCCGCAAAAAACCGTCGTTAATGCTGCTCTTGCAATGAATGCTGCTTCTTTCACCAAACTGTTCAATGTACTTCTCTAACTGAAATATTTGCAGCAATATAATTTACAATTTTAAATGTTCTAACATAATATGAGTATTTTATTCACTTTCTATCACTCTCCTTTAGACTTTTAAAGTTGCCCGTTTCTATCATTTTTGTTTGAAATGATATCCTCAAGAATAACAATAAACCAATACTTAACAAAGTCCTTCCCATTCAACTCATAGACCAATCTCCATCCAGATCTTAACAATGTTGTTCACGCCAGTCTTAATTTATTTTGCCATAAGCTTAAACTATATATTCTGTTCATGACAAACTTAAATCACTATAAGAAAAATATCCAATCAGCCATACTTTTTTAAGTTACATTTGAAAAGCGTAGTCTATTCATAGGCTACGTTTTTCTCTATGTTACTATTTTATAGGAGAATAGAAAACACAATTATGAATTAGATATTATAAAAATCACTTATAAAACGTAGTCTTATCTTAATATCTATGGGTACACTTTTTTCATCCAAAAAAACGTTTTCAAAGAGTAATATATTTATTATATTTGGAGTGCACTTTAAAAGTGTTGCCTAATGTATATAGGGTTAATACACCAACACTTTGTAAATTTTTTTTCCTTTTCGCTAAATACACCAAACGTAACCTTCACCAAATTACCCTCACGCCGTAACCTTCACCAAATCCCTTATCTAGCTTGTTCGCGCCACTCACCCTCACCAATTCACGCCATCACCTTCACCAAAACACCTTAACACTGTCACCATTACATTGTCGTCACTATTTCTTCTTTTCTTCGTCGTACGAGCTTCTTCCACCTCTGTCGTCGCGTCGCCTCACTGCTAAATGCTAATGAAAAATCACACGCACTCTCTTTCTTTCTTTAGTTTCTTTCTTCACATTGTTTCATTAAAAAATTGGAAAAAAAAAAAAGAAAAACCTAATTTACCAACACTCGACACTCTACCTAGCCTTCCTAGTTCCTACACAATAAACCAAGAGAGATCAGACAAGAGAGAACCAGATCGTCGCTAGTGGTTCACCTGTTGCATCCGCGTCTCTTTTGTTTCTGCCGCAGCTGATTGTTCTTCTCGCGCATTTGAGTCTTGCTGTCAGTGTCGGTGGTTCGCCGCATCTGTTCGCGCTTTGGCCTCTCTTCGCCTCTAGTCGCAGCTTTTCTCCTTTGCTCGCCGCTTCTGTTTCTCTTGCTTCATTTTAGCGGCTTTGTTCAGATCTGGTGTGTTCTTTTTCTATTTTATCTACTTAAGTTAGTTAATTAGTCAACTTAGGCATTTAGCTAAAGTAGTTTGTTGGTTAATTGGTTCATTTAGTTCTTCATTTAGCTAATTAGGTCGATTTAGTTCTTGTTTTAACTTATTAGTTCATTGGTTGATTGAGTTGCTAGTTCGTTAATTTGTTCATTTAATTCTATTCCACTTTTAAAGATTTCTTAATCACAAACACCAGCTCAAGAACAAACATCAACTCCTATGGCTTTTAAATTTTTATTTAATTTTTTTATAGTTTTATGTTTATTTAATTGTGACCTGGTAAAAAAGGTGACCCTGTCAGTGCCATTTCGATTTTGTTAACCATGCTGCTTGGTGTATACTTAGATTTAGTTTAGTAAAAATTTCACTTATACACTCTTTACTGCTAGTATACTTAGATTTAGTTTAGTAAAGCCAACTAAGTCAAAATTTCACTTATACATTCTTTACCATTAGTATATTTAGATTTAGTTTAGTAAAGTTTTTATTTTTTAAAAATAATTTGTAAAAGGTAGTTTTTAAAAGATAACTTTTTAAGAAGTGTAGTATTTATGTTCGATAAATTAAATTAAAAATAATTTTTAATAAATACAAGTAACAACAATTATGTTTAGTAAAATAGTTTTTAAAATTTCAAAATACTACAAGAGACATAAATTTAAGCGTTAAATTTAAAAATTAGTTAATATATGAGATTATATTAGACATTTAAATTTTGAAAAGTACAAATTAATTTTAAAAAACTCTACCTTAAATACTTTTAAAAATATTCGAATCTTTTAAAAACTACAAACACAAGCATATGATCTTTTTTATTTACCAAACATAAAATAAAAAATTTATACTTTTAAAAAACATAAACCTCTTTAAAAAAATTTTAGCAAACCAAACCTTAACACACTTCCGTTTTATTGTCAGCAATGCTGGTAAATACATCATTGTCCATGAGCATAAGGTTGATGTTAATGATGACAGAGTTCTTTAGCAAGAACTCTTTGTGGACATTATTTTATAATTAAATAATAAAGAGTGTTAAGTACCAACAAATTTTATAATTTGTAGTCATCAATTAATTATTATTAGTGTTTTTAATAGTGTGAAATTATATCTCATGGTGTAAGATTACTCACTCTTTTTTTACTGATTAAGTACTGATTAAATATCTAGAATTAAATTATGACAATCACTTAGCTTTTTTATTAAAATGCATATCACAAATTAAAAGGAAAATGTCTAAATTATGCTTTTTTTTTAAATATTCTATTAACAAATATAGAATAATAATAACTATTAAAAATTCTCATTATTATGAGTCAATTCAATGACATATCTTTGGTATATATCATCTATATATTAATTTAATAAATAAAATTTATTACACTTTCATCTAATAAAGGTAATTTTATAAAAAAATATTTAGATCAAATTATAAATTTTTATTTATCAATATTATAAATTTTATCTATAGTAACAAATCGTTAAATTTAATGAAATAAATAATCATAATAATCTTTTATTTAAATAATTCGTATAATAAAAACAGATTATTTAATAAATTATAAATTGAATATTAGTCATGGTATAATATTAGACATATACTTTTTTGGTACAATTTAATAATTCAGGTGTTTCACTGTCTAATTAATTAATGGATTTATAATTCTGTGTGCAACAGCGAAGTCACTAGATACTGTCTTTATCAGTGTCGTTACGTTCTTTAAATAGTTTGAGCGTTTCTCGCTAAGATCGTACAAAGAGAATTATTCTTCCTTTTCGCTTTTGTCTTGTTTGCTGAGAATTTTGCTTCTATTGCATACTTAGATCAATGGCTTTGAGGCTTCTAGGGTCATCATTTCCTTCTTCCATCACCACCGGTATTTTTTCTTTTATCTTTCTCATTATTTTTCTTTTATTATTTTATACATATATATATTTTGGTGACTATACATATATATATAACCCATGTTTTATATAGATATAAAAAAGGTTTGGTTTTTCTTTGGATCAGAATGATTACTAGACATAAAAGAGATAATGCTCCCAATGTAATAACTTCAATAAGCCAATTGAATATTGCAAAAGATTAATAAAAATAATGTGGGTATATATAATAGCAAAACCTGGTAAAGTAAACTACACCGTACTTCTCTTTTTGTATCCGAAATTGTAATTTTTTTGTAATTTTTAAGATTGTGAAAAGTACGCAATCGGAGGATTTGATTTCTGTACCTCAAACTTTTTAATTTTTTTAACACAAATCGGACGATTTGATTTTTATACCTCTATAAATCGGACGATCTGATTTTTGTACTTCTATAAATTGGTCAGTCTAATTTCTATACCTCTAACAAATCGAACGATCTAATCTTTACTTCTCTAATTAAATAATTCCATGTTTAAAAATAACACTCCAATAATCCACGTTTCAAAAAAATGCCATTACCGCTCCAATATCAAAAACAAATAATTCTCCGATATCCAACCTAATAACTATATTTTCGGAACCCACAACATCAAAATAACACTCATGCTAAAGGTACACTTCTTCTTCTTCTTCTTCTTTTATGTTGCTTTTGTAGAAATTTTTTGGCAATAAAGTCCAATTAAATTAAGTTGATTCAATAAGTTATAGGTAAAAAAATCCACCCACATAAAATAATACAACACACTGTTTGTTATATTTTAAAATTTTCATTTTGTTTTCTTTTCTTCTAGTTTTATTCTATTTTATTATTCTTTTAATTCTCTTCGTTTTCCTGATAACAAATTGTGTTATTACTAGGTAGAAGCTGCTGGGAGAGTAAAAAACACGCCCACAATTACTATTCCTCTGGTAAATTTTATATTGGTATATTCTATAGTAGCTATGATTACGGTAGTTATAGAATTTTAATGATGCTTAAAAGATGTAACTAAAATTAATATTACATTTTTTTCATTAAACAATACTTTTTAATTTGAAAAAAAAAAGAAGCAAAAAGTGCAATTAAATTAAACATGGTTGCAAAATAATAAAAAATATAACCTTAATTTTAGCTATATTTTTAAATGTTGCCAAAGTTTCATAACAATTATAATTATCACAATCATAGCCACCACAAAATTTACTTTTTATATTAGTTTCTTTGTTTTTGACTTTAATTTATCATATTCTTTTTTTATTCTTTGGTAAATTTTTATAGAGTTAATACTCAAATTAATTCATAAAAACTCATATTATATATATAAATAAATTTTGTCTTTAAATGATTCGATGCCTTATTTTAGATTTTAAAAATATTAACCTGAGTCCTGAGCCAAATTGTTCATTCTGTTAATTTTTTATTAGCATATTATGGTTAAGTGTCACGCGAACTACGTTAGTAACAATTAATAGTAATGTAAGTGAGTAAGAAATGAACGAAATGAAAAACTTATCTCATTTTAGTATTTTAAAGAGGTGGTTTCTCTATAATCCTATATTTGAGAGGTAACACAGACTCTTCTTAGATGTTGTTAACTTCTGCGGAGTCATTTTAAAATTGGAAAAATTCTAATTATAAACCTCAAAAATTATTTTTCTTTTAATTTGGCCCCACATATGTCTTATATTTAAAGTTAAAATTATATAATTTGATATACTAAAATACCCTTCTAATTCATTCTTGAAAAACTAAAATATTCTTTTGATCACTAAAGTAACTTTCTAAATATTTTGACAAACATATATTTTTAGAATTACTTTTAAAAACACTAAAATACTTTTATAGGATTATTTAAGATTTTTTGATAGTATTAAATTGCAAAACTAATGCAAAAATTCAAAAATATTTTTCTTTCAATTTGTCCTCAAATATTAGATTTAATATTTTTTAAAATTTCAATTTAAACGCTGAAATACTTAAATTATATTTTAGGATTTAAATTGAAATCTTAATTAATTGAAATATTAATAAGAAAAATTGCAAGGAAATATTAATATAAATATTTAAACCAAATTATTTAATATTTTTGAAATTTTGCAATTTAATACTATCAAACAATCTTAAATAATCCTATAGTTTAGGGTTTAAATTGAAATTTTAATTAATTGAAATATTTATAAGAAAAAATTGCAAGAAAATATTAATAAAAATATTAGATTTGATATTAAAATAAAAAATACAAACAATGAAGAATAAAAATATGAAATTTAAAATCAAATATCTAAGATTAAAATAGAAAACGAAGAAATTTTTTTGGTAAACAACGACTCAAATATTAATTAATGTGATAATAAATTGAATCAAATAATATATATTAGAACTAATTAAATTAAATAATTACTATAATATATTAATTATAATTATTTGACTCATTAAAAGCAAGTTAAATAAATAAATAAATATTATAAATATGTCATATAAAAATTATAATACTTTTAAAAATCATTAATCAATATTCATAAGGCAAAAAAATTAAAGAAATTAAAACAAAATTAATTTATTTATTGCAGTCAAATCAAATAATTAATGTATTTGATTAATTATAGTTAATACGATTAAACAAAATATGAAATAATTTGATATTTATCTCAATTAAATCAAATAAATAATTAATTACGCCATATTTTAATTAAATTTTTCATAAATACTGAATATATATTTCCATATTTTTTCCGTATAACATAAGATAGTTGAATAAATAAGTTTTTCTTCAAAGATTTCCACGCAGCAACATGCATCCTAAATTAAAAACTCAATAAATAAATAATGATGATATTTGAATTTTTAATGTCTGCCCCTACTAAGATATTAATTTGATTATTCAGGTTCATTGGTAACAAAAGCTTGGTTGAATAAGAGTGAGAAATTGTCAAAAGAATATAATTTGAAGCACAATTCCAGAGGCATATTTGAAAGAGGATCTACAATTACAACATGTGAAAAACATGATGAAAAGAAGTACCTGATGAATGTGACACAATCACATGAAGCTGAACCACATTCACAAACCATCTTGAAGTCCATCATTCATGCTTTAGATGCTTTCCGCAAGTTTAGCAGATTCTACGCATTCATTGCCATGGTTAATTTCGTTCTTTTCTTCACTAAATTAAGAAATTAAGCCTTTGAACAAAATAATAATTACTATATGCTGTTGCATCTTTTAAAAATATTGTTTATTTTTTCTCCTTTCAGATAGTGGGTTCATTTTCATCATCACTTCTTGCCGTCGATAATTTATCAGAATTATCTCCAACATTTTTCAATGGCTTTTTGCAGGTGATTAAACACCAATAATATGTATACAAATGGAAAAGCAATTTACTAATTTATTAATTACTCCATCATGTTTTTTGGTTAAATCATTCTTAACACATCAATATTTCTTTTTGACTAGATAGAAGCCACTTTTGATTTCTTTTTCCCCTTATTTTTTGAATTTGTACTTAGCATATACTTTTTTATTTTCTCTTAAATAGTCTATATCCATAGAATAGATGTCCTATTTGTAATTTTTAAGGTTTCTAAATATTTATTCATCAATATTTTTAATTTGGTATATATATAATATTCAAATCTTTATTTACATAAATACTATTTATTTTATATCAAAATGTTTTTAATAATATTAACTAATTTTTAAAATCATCTGTTCTAGTTTTCTTTTCCTAAAAGAATAATTTATGTAAATATTAACCGAGTGATTTCGCCAGTAGTTATTCCAAACAGTTCTTTAAAACTACTGTTACTGCTGTGCTGACGGTTGACTTTGCCGCGTTTTACTCACTGCCAAAAGCTGATTTTAGTGGCGGTTATAACCACCGCAACCCCCAAAATAATCGCTGCCGCTGCGCTGTTTTGTTATAGTGATAGTTATACATTTTAAAGTGTTTTACTAATATTGTGGTTTTTATTCTTCTTTTTGTTTTAAGTATGTAGCAGCTTTCTTCTTCATGCATATGTACATTGTTGGAGTAAATCAATTAGCGGATCTTGAAATAGACAAGGTATGAACTTATAATTACTAGTATTAAATATCTTGGATCCATTAGGATCATATAATTTTTCTTTATAAAAGGTATATAAAAGTTAAATATGTTGCCTTCATTATTTATTATATTTGTAGCCATGTAAAAAAGTTACCTTCATCAATAATTTGTTTTAGCATGAGATAATATACCCAGAAATATACTTAAGATTTGTCATATTTTTTAATTACCTATACTACATTCCCTTTTTTATTGTAGATTAACAAGCCATACCTTCCTTTGGCATCAGGAGTTTATTCCTTCAGAAATGGAGTTATACTTGTGACATCATTTTTATTTACGGTATTATTCCCACACACATTAACATCGCTTAAAACATTCTATTTAAGTTTCTAATGTTTTAAAATTATCTCAATATTATTTTATTATTAGTGATCTATTAACAAAATTGATGATAGAACAACATTAAGACAATTTAAAAACGTTAAAGATTTAAATAAGACAAAATTATTAGAGATAAAAATAATATATTACTCTTAAAAAAATTACCATATAAAAAAATAAAAGTAAATTTTAATGAAATGAATTACATTAGAAATTTAAAATTTTTTCAAATTATAGAATGTTTGTAAAATGATTAGTAGATAATCTTCTGAAAAAGAAAAAAAGAGCAAAAGTCATATATAATGAAGTATAAATTATACTTTTTTATCACTAACGTACCAAAATTTTTTAATATTTAATTTAAATAAATTTTATTTTTAACTTTAAAATAAATTTTAATTTTATCCTTCAATAATATTAATTTTTTTATGATTATTTTTAATTTGATTAAATTTTATTTTCTAATTTTAAAATAAATTTTAATTTTATTTTTTAATAATATCAATTTTTTATGATAGATAATTATTTAATTATTTTTTAATTATATTTAAATAAATTATTCTTAATCATATTATTTTTATTCTAAATTAATTTATTTTTTTAATTTTACTCTTAATTACATTACTTTTATTTTAAATAATTTATTTTCTATTAACAATTAAATTAAAGAAATAAATTTAATAACTACCTATCGTAAAAACATTAATATTATTAAAAGATAACATTAAAATTTATTTTAAACTTAAAAATAAAAATTAACTAAATCAAATATTAAAGAAGTTTGGTATATTAGGTTGTATTTAGTTCTAAGAATAAGACAAGACACTAAAAATAAGACACAAAAGACAGAGACACAAAAGTTAATATTCTTGTATTTTGTTTAGTGATAAATTAGAACAAATTATGAAAGTCTAATTTATTCTCATTTTTTTATTTAATAAATTTAAGAAGAAAAATATAATAACAAAAAATATAATTATGAAAAATTAACAAGAATAATAAAAAAATTAAAAATAAATTGTGTCTATTTTTAGTGTCTCTGTATCTTTCTTGTTAGGATAGACACAAAATTAAATACATTAATGCAGTGTCTTTCAATACAATGTCTCTGTCAATGTCTCATCTAGCTATCAAATACGATTTTGTGTTTCTATATCCCTGTCTTAATATCCCGGTCTGTAAAAAAATGCAGCATTAGAGACAAAAATATATAATTTATAGTTTATTTTATCATTATCATGCTCTTTTTTTTTTTCGAAAGCTTATCTACCAATCATTTTCAAAACATGAGTAAGAATATTTAATTTATAATGCAATTTATTCCATTAAGATTCATTTTTATTTTACTTGATTTGGTAATTTTTTTAAGACTAATATATCATTTTATTTTTATCATTTTCGACCTATTCAAGTCTCTAATATTTTAAAATTGTTTTAATGTTGTTCTACCATCAATTCTATTAACAGATCATTAACGACACAATAATATAGATGATTTTAAAATAATAGGTACTTAAATAGGACAATTTAAACATTAGAGATAATTTTAAAATTTATCTCAAACATTAAAAACAAAAAATCAAAAACAATACTTTACTTGTATATACACACACGCATGTTCAAGTCTTATTAATTTTCATAAATAGTATCTAATTTATATTAAAAAGTTTATACTATAAATAATTTTTAACAATATCTGATATAGTTTTCCTTTTTCTAAAAGAAAAAATTATGTAAAAATATTCTGTGATCACTGCTATTATCGACTTGGATGGTTATATTTTGTGATTAAAATTGAGCTTAAATCCGTATTAGGGACGGGAAATTTCCATTTGTTTTTAATCTATTTTCATTTTCCGTGATCCATAATTTATTTATTAGTTATATACTTATATTTCAAAGTTAATTTGAATAAATATATTTATAGGAAATGTTAATAAAAAATAAAACTAAAATAATTAATCAGACCTGAATTTATTATAATAAACTATAGTTGGATTAAATAATCTGTTTGAAGATTGAATATATAATAATTGAGTCCCGCTAGGAAGACAATGACTTATTTATACAATGTGTACAATAGGTTATATGAGTTACAAAATGAACATTTTCTACTATCTAGAATAACCATTCGAGTAGTAGGAAAAATAAACATCTTCCCAAAAGCTTAAATTGATTTTCGGGTTCACTAAGGATTGAACTCTTGACCTTTCGGATCTAAAGCTCTAATATTATATCATGATATCACTCATCCCAAAAGTTTCAGCTGATGAAAAAATGTAACACTAATGATTATATCTCTAATACTTCCTAAATCTCCATTGTACACATTGTATAAATATTTTATTGGCTTCTCATACTTTCCCATAATTATAATCCTATCTGTGTGAATTTCTTATGATATAATATCTTTAAATTTTATTTTAATAAAAATAATTTATTTAAAACTGGACAAGAAATTTCAATTTGACAACTTTTTGATAAGTTTGATTTTTTAAGGTGGATGATGCTAAATAACCAAGTTATTTTGGTAATTAAATTCAATTAAATTGATTCAATAACTTATTTATACATAAAAATCAATTAAAAAAAAAAGAGGAGACACATAAGATAAAGAAAAAAAAATTGGATCTTAATTAAAGTATGATTTTATCATATAATAAATAAAAGGAAGGAAAGATAAGAGAAATAAAATATACGAATATCACAAGACTTAATTTCTTCAACGTTAATATGTGTTTTTGTACAGAGCTTTGGAGTTGGATGGATCATAGGATCAAAGCCATTGCTTTGGGCTCTTTTTGGAAGCTTCTTTTTAATGTCGGCTTATTCAGTTGATGTGAGTTATTTTTTAATATTATTTTCTGTAGAAATAAATGCATATTAGTATTTTTTACAGTTTTTTTTCTCTAATTACTGCTTATTCTGTGGATGTGAGCTCTTTTTTACATGCATTTTGATCTCTTAAAATATTATGTTGCCTGATGAATATATATTGAAAAATTTTTTAATTTAAATAAAAAATCTTTAATTATATATTTATTGTTATTATTATATGTTATAATAACAATTATATATTTTTGTGATCGTTAAAAAAGTCTTTATCAATAATTATATGATTACAGTTAAAATTTTTTAATAATAAAATATAAAATAATTAATATTTAATTATCAATAAATATATTAATAGCTATTTTTATTGTCCTAAAAAATTAAATAACCGTTAAAGTGATTAGTGGTATGAAACTTGACATCATATAATTCTTCTACAAATTATTCAACTTGAAATAGGTTTCTTTGGTTATAAATAGGTGTCTACCAATTCAAGATTCGTTTGACATTTCTTTTTTAATTAGTCACTAGTTAAAAAATGTCACATTATTTTCCCCAACTTCTTGTTTCAATTCTTTTTATTTTTATTTATTTGAAGATAATAAAAAAATAGATTAAGCATGGGATAGTAAGATATAGTTCAGATGTTGTAAAAAATCGTCTAAGGCCATTTGAGCTATGACTCTCGAATTGCTCATAAAAGTAGGAGTGATAAAAATAGGAGAATCGAGTTAGTAAAATCATTAAATGATAACTCATATAAAAGTAGGGGTCAAATCATAATTAACTCATAAAAGAAGGTCAATTTAATTCAGTTTGTAAACGGGTTTGTAATGAGTGGGTACGAGTTGACTTATCTGATTCCTGTTTTTTAGTGTATAAAGTCTCTTTTAGGACACAAAATCTTTTTTCTTGTTAACCAATTTTTTAGATTTTAGATAATTTATTCTAAATATATATTAATGTATGATATTTTTTTTTACGCTAATATTAAAAAAATAAAAAAATAGGTATAACTTATTTTATTTAATATTTATTATTATCATAATAATTAATAAATATTAAATAAGATAAATTATGACTATTTTTTATTAATTTTTTTAATTATTAAATATTTTTGTTTTTTTTATTTTTATAAATATCAAAAAAATTACTAAAAATATGAAGTATTTTAAAAAAAAAAAAGATAAATGAGTCAACAATCAACTCATCTAACTCATTCATACTTGAACAAACCGAGTTGGATTAATATTTTTTTACTAGTTTAAAATTTGAGCTAACTCATTTTTCTAATTTTGGCTCGCAACTTCTAACGAGTTAGCTCAAACTCGTCTGCTCACTCATTTAATTACCTTATAAATGAATATGTCTAAAATGAACACAATAATTATATACTTATTAGATGTGTCATATTTATATAAACTATTAAATTTTATTAAATGAAAATTAAAAATTAATATAAAAGAAGAATATTGATGGATTTTAATAAATACAAAATATTTTAATATATAAATAAATATTTTAAATGATAATATTTTAATACACAATACTTTAAATGACAACAGAATTTTTTATTTTTAAATATAAAAATATTCTATTTTATATTTTCTGTTTTATATTAAAAGATCCTATTATAGAAAGTAAAAAATTAACGATATTAATCATCTACCGAAAAATTTTGAGTCCATTTGATTTAAGAAATTATTTTCTTGAATAGATTACCATTTGTATCCATAAATTTTGTGAACGCTGATAAAAGTACTCATCAAATAAGAAAATTAACATTGTATCTATGAAAGATGGGTTCCGTACGACAATAATACCTAAACTCTGATTTTTTGTTGACTTTTTAATAAAATTCCTAAATTATCCCCTTCTATCTTCTTTCCCAAATTCCAAATTTCACAACCCTTACCCTTCGTCTTCTTTTACCACCGTCAGTCACCATTCCCTCAAAACCTTAGCACCTGATATCTTCCTCCAACCTTTATCCTCAACCTCCATCTCTCTTTATTTCAATCCTAGTTTATTCTCCAAATCTAAATCCAAATCAACTTTAACATCATTACCCTTGTTGTTTCTTTCTTCTTCGGATGCAACAGCTGCAACACTCAGAAAGCACACTTTTTTCAACCTCTTCAACCTGAATATTGTTGTTCTTCTTATTCCAAAACAATAAGTAACAGAATTCAGCAATCAGAGCCAACAAGAGGCCGGTGGCCACGGTCTCTTTACAATGGTGACTCCAAACACTGCTCAGCACCGTCGATATGTAGAAAAAGGGGTTGCTGTTAGAGTATCTTCATGCCCATTTGGTGGAATTCGCACTGCAGCCGCCGCCGCTGCTCAGGCTAGACTTCTGAGGCCACCGCAGAACCCTCTAAAAAGGTTGTGGTGATAGTAACGTTATTGTTGAAGGATCTTGTTTCACTTTGAATACTGGAGAACAAGGAGGGATGATGGTGGCGGAGTACATTGATGAGGATAAGCTTCTGAATATGCCGATTATGATCGAAGACATGGCCAGAAGAATGTAGGGTGAAGAAGGACCACACTCCCAAGCCCACATTCGATGACGACATCATCAGCAAGTACTACTCCTCCGGTGAGTTCCCAGCAAAGTTTTTCCTCTGCAACAAATGCGACCGAGATTATCACATCTTCTGTCTCCAACCTATCCTTCCTTCCGTTCCCAAAGGCTCTTGGTTTTGCCCTTCTTGTTCCTATAGTGACACTAAAAAACCAAAATGTATATTTTTTTTGTTAATTTTAAACTTCTTTTTCTTTTTCTGCACTAGATCTACTAATTCATAATATTTGAATAATAACCTCAGATAATTAATAATCCACAGTTTTTGATTTTTTAATTTTTTGGTGGTTGACAGCAGCAGAAGAAGACAAAGGGTGAGGGTGGTGAATGTTTGAAATTTGGGAAAGATAAAAAGGATAATTTGAAAATTTTATTAAAAAGTCAACAAAAAATCAGGGTTTAGGTATTATTGTCACACGAAATCCATCTTTCATGGGTATAACATTCTTGTTTGATGGGTACTTTTGTCAGCGTTCACAAAATTTATGGATACAAATGGTAGTTTATTCTTATTTTTTTTTACTTTTAGAATTTTGTTATAAAAAAAAAGTAAAAGTTAAAATAATACTTTCTATTTTTATTTCTACGTTTATATTTTTCTTCATAAAATTATAAAAATAAAGAATGGTGAAAACAAAAGTAGAAAATTCAAAGATAAACCACAATGAGTCGGGGAGACAAAATTTATTATGCAATATTTTAGAGAGGTTGGTTAAACTTGAATAATTATTTATGCGTATTTAGAACTCATGTCATCATAATATTAATGTTTACTTTATTCAAATTTCTTCTTTGAAGAAAAGACTTATATCTAAGTGGGATTAAGAGTGAGAATTATGCAACAGAAATTAAAGTATATACTTGTTATTTAATTTGCGTTGGCATGCAACAAATTTAACTAAAAGAATGTCACAAGTTTATGTTATAATAACTTTCTTAATGTTTTTGTATTAGGATGAGACTTTGGTCAAACAAATATGTTATGAAGTTTGAAGACAATGACTCACTCTTTATATATATTAGTGTATCAATTGGCGATGTAGCTATTGATCCACTTTTTTATATATTAAATATGCTAAAATAATAAAAATAGAATTAATTGAGATTATGAGTTATTTATAATTTAATTAAGAGATCTTGGGTTTTAAGTTATGGAAATAACAATTTTTTTTTCATAAATTATATATAATAAAATATATTTTTAAAAAGAAAAGTAGACATTAACTCTTCTTATATTCTTATTATATATATAGTATAGATGTATATTATATAGGTATACAATTACATTGTTTATACTTTCTATAATTAATGTCGTTAAATTTTTTTTTTACTTCGCAGTTACCTTTATTGAGATGGAAGAAATCTACAATACTTTCAGTGATGGCTAATGTATTTTCTATGCTGATATCATTTAATTTTGGTCCCTTTTTTCACATGAAGGTATTATCGTACTAAAACATTACTCCTTAGAAACATATAATATTGTAGATGTTTATGCTTTAAATTTCATGTAAATAATAGCAACTTTAATTTAGATTGTACTATACTCGAATACATGATAAACTATTTTGATTCTTACTAAGCTTTAATTTCATGGAAGTCTAATGTATAGCATGCATAATTTAGACTATGCTCAAGAAGAAAGCTATCTTTCCAAGATCACTAGTTTTTGCTACTGCAGTCATGGGCATTTTCTATGGCATTATAATGTTGGCAAAGGTAAAATTTTTTAGGTTCTCAAAATAAACATTTTATTCATACACTAGCTATTGGATAATGCAAGGTATTTAGTCACTTTACGTAATAACATTATTTTATGAAATTAATTAAATAGGATATATCTGATATCGAAGGAGACAAAATGGCAGGTCTTCAAACTTTGGCAGTACGTTTAGGTCCTAAGAAGGTATTTTATTCTCTCATGTTAAATATGATGATTATTAGGTATCAATAAATTATAGTTCAAACTACATATGTCTTTTATTTTAAAGTTTAAATAGTCTTTTTTAATATAACTTAACCAAAAAATAAATAATAAATTTATATGTATAATTTTGATAATTTAGAATTTAAAAAAAATTGAAAAAGGAGGGATTAAGTATTCTAAAATGAATTTTATGATTTCTATTATATTGTTCTATATTATATTGTTTAGGATTATTAGATTAGGTTTTTATCGAGTCGAACAAATCTCGAGTCGATTTTTTTTCCGGTTGAAGTGGATTCTTCTTTTTGATTAATCAAAACCCCTTTCTAAACTGTACAAGCTTCTTCCAAAGCATACAGCTTTCTGGATGTAGATGATGATATCTATATAGATGGATCTTATATATATCACACAATGAAGTACCGCATGAGTGGATATATAAGAATCCAAATCCGCCAAATCATAGTGATTTTTTCAGAACCGTGACTTGTCACATGAGTTTGAATTTTATATTTTCGCATGTGAAAAGAAGTATAAATATCTTCATAGACCAGACGTTCGTTGATGAGTACAACATCTTCAGAATTGTAACCCTCCCATGACAGATAAATTACTAATATATTTTTTTCCAAAGCAAGTTCGCCGCAAATTGTAGCAGCACCGTCTGCTAAAATTTGACCCCTTTTTATGCATTTATCGCGTTGAACTTGAGATTTTTGATGCATGCAAGTATTTTTATTAGAACCTTGATACATAACCAATGGGATGTTTAAAGTCTCTCAATTGCCCAATAGAAGGATCTTTTCAGTATCGGTATAAAAGATCTTTCCCTCGTGTTCTGCTATAGTGGAAGCCCCCGAATCTAAGGTTATTTGGCATTCCAATCCCGTTCCCACAATGCATTTTTTGGATTGAAAAAATAAAACTGCTTGACGTTGCATATTTGAACTTATTAAAGCTCAATTCGCATCATTATACTCGAAAAAAAGGAATGAGCGAAACTCCAATAGAAAAATATTGAAAGGAGAAAATACTTCGGAGATGAACCTCTTTCCATGCAACGGTCAGAAATTCTTGACGATATCGCGCTGGGACAATCTGTTCCTCCCGAATACTTCGATTCAGTGCTAAAGAATTTCCTATAGCTACTATATAGTATTCATCTTTACTTGGTGGTAAAAAAAAGTATCCGTATTTTTTTTATCTCTTATCAATTTCATAAAATGAACTTTCTATAAACCCCAAACAACCAATTCTCCCATGAATAGCTAGAGATTCAAATAAGTCCAACATTGATTATGAAACTAAGTTGTGCTATTATCTTATGCTTACATTTATTCTTTAATTTTTTGTTAGGTATTCTGGTTTTGTGTTTTTCTTCTGGAAATGGCTTATGGAGTTGCTATTATGATTGGAGCATCTTCTCCTTTTTTTTGGAGCAAATTTTTTGTGGTAATATATAATAGTTTTAATTTTATTCTGTTGAATTTCAAAGTGTAAACATATTATTTTAATTTCTAGTTGAATTAGTAGTCCCAAAAAAAGTTACTGAAGTTAATTATTATTTGACTATTTTACTAATTAATGATTTTACTTTAATATATCGTTCAATTTGTTAGGTTCTTTCTCATGCTATCATGGCTTTGTTCGTCTGGTATCGCGCTACTCTCGTAGATTTATCAAGCAAAGATTCATTGCAAGCCTTTTATATGGTTATCTTTAAGGTAATAAACAATTCTACACAAATGAAATTATATGAGGAATTGGTTTTCAAGGTGAACAAATTTGTTTTGTCATGCGTTTTGTACAAATAGTTGATATTTAAATCAAATAGGTGTTATTTCTTTTGCGTTAAGAAATCAAAAACAAAAATGGGAAATTCGTGAGTTTAATTTCTATAACAACTACCTAGGATTGAATCCATTTGACAAATGAATTTTTACAAAGAAAAGCAAACCTATAATTTGATTAATTGTTGGAGGATGCTATTTATCTTCTAAGCATACTTTAAAATTGGAAAATATTAGTGAATGTTGTGAATGTATATGCATACAAGTTATTAGTGATTTATGTTGTTGCTAATTAATTTGATAATTTTTCTTTTTGCAGCTTATTTATACGGAAAATATTCTTATGCTTTTTGTTAGATGAAGATGTAATAAGGAATTGTTGCATAATAGATGGTGCAACCTTTGTCTTGAGAGATCTATATTTAAAGTCTACTAATAAGGTTTTTTATTTTTTTAAAATTTTTTTTATGGGAGTTTTTGATGATATTGCTGCTCTAATTTTTGGTGGCGTATAGATTGTCATAAATTAAGTTGTTACTTTAGAGTCTAAAATTTATTTGTGATTTATTTTACGTCGTTTTTTCACATATTTATATACAACAATATAATGAAAGGATTTCTCAGAAACAAGATGTTGGTTGCGAGTTTGTTTATCAAGTTTGGGAAAAAATTCAAAAGCATTTCTCAGAAACCTCCAAGATCTACATTCAACAGCTTAAAGCTATGCTCACGAACATAATGAAAGGATGTTTATCCGCCTCTGAATATTTTAAAAATATTAAAAAAGTTGTAGTCTCTTGCTTCTATTGGTTATACCCTTTTTTACTAATGATCACATTAACCTATATCTCAAAACTTAAGTGAAGAATAACTAAAACTGATTGGTTATATTGGTTAAGTGAAGAATAACTTGAGCTATATCTCAAGGCTTAAGTGAAGAATAACTTCAGCTATATATGATCACATTGTAGATTCTCTTGCTTCTATTTGTTATATTCTCCGTCATGATTAAAGCTGATTTCATACGACTTATTGAGGTTGAATCTCTTTTTCTTGGCCATGATTGCGCTACAATAGAAGTGTCAAATAGTAGTGGTTTATTTTGCGGTTTGTGGTGGTTTATTTTCGCCGCAAAACCGATGTCCAACGGTTCTGCAACCGACGTCCTTTAGTGCGCAGTGATTAATTTTTGTGGCAATTTCTAAAAATCGCTGGTATAACTACCGCTGATCGAATATTTTGCGTTGCATTGTTTGACAACGGTTTTAAATCGTCGTGATATCCCAAGCAGGAGTTCTTTGTTGTTTTGCGATTGACACAAATCGCCGCTGTTTAGTGATGTTAATTTTTTCGACAATTACGAATAACCACTATCTTTTTATTCGTCTGACTAAGATCTACAGGATAAACACTGCTTGCTCAATCCAACAATCTTTGTGGGATCGACCCTCACTCACCTGAGGTATTACTTGAACGACCCGGTGCACTTGTCGGTGAAGTTGTGCGAGTTCAATTTCGCGTACCAAGTTTTTGATGCCGTTGCCGGGGATTGTTCGAGATTGACAAACTATCGGTTGTCTTACTATTTAGATCAAGTACTTTTTAATAAGTTTTCTTTTAATTGTATTTCTTCAAATTTTCGAATCTTCTTTATTTTTTTAAAAAAATTCATCTTAGTCATATCAAAGTAGATTTTAGCACTCCTTAGCTTATGCAATCTTATTTTTGTACTTTTTAATTCAAAATTAACATCTTTTAGGGTGAGCATCTCCTATTTAATGAGTAGATCACTTAGGTTTATAAAAAAACTTTACTATCAGACATCTAAGTTTTCTCTGTAAATTATGAGCAACTAAACCTCCCAGGTTAAGGTTAGGACCTCTGCTTATCCTATGGATTAATATTATTACTTTTCTCCTTTAATATATGTTTGATTCCATTCTATGATGTAATATCATTCTTTATCTAACGAATCTGGGGTGGAACAAGAGTATGACCCTTTATTTTACATGAGCTCTTGCGAGTCCTGACCCGGATACTATTGAGCTGCACCTACCTTGAGAATACATCACATGAACCAATAACTTATCTGGGCTAATTGGGATAAGTAACATAAAATCTCGTTAGTCATGGTGACCAATAACTTATCTGAAAGATCTGACCTTGTCTGTGACACTTTAAGTAGGATCAAGTGAGAATGAATTGTGTGAGCTTCATCCTCGTTCATATTAAAACACCATTGATGATGGTGTTTGATATGGATTAGAGAAGATTAATTAACCATGACCAATGGCGTTAATCACTTACAGCTTTGCCATAGAATGACTTATTCATTGTTAAAGTGGTTGGTAAGAAGTATTAATTCGGAAAGATAAAGCATCTCCAAAGCCTTAACTGATTTTTCTTTCTACGTGAATTGTTTACTGTTTTCTTTATTGTTTTGTTTTATGCGCTTACAACAACAATCACTATCTTTCTATTCGCCTGACTAAGATCTACAGGATAACCACTGCTTGCTCAATCCAACAATTCTCGTGGGATTAACCTTCACTCACATGAGGTATTACTTGGATGACCCGGTGCACTTGCCAGTGAAGTTGTGCAAGTTCAATTTCGTGCACCATGTATCTCTGTTTCGAGCTTTATTTCTTCATCGGGTTTCTAGTATTATTATTTTCTTATATATATATATAAATTATTGTATGAGCTTTAGAACTGTTTTGGCAATTTGTTATCCTTTACTTTACGGCATGAGGTAAGGCTTAGGATGATAGGGTATTACATACAACATGCAATTTAAAACAGACAATAGATAGAGGCATATAAACGAAGAATTGGCGTGCACATACATCAAAGATGCAAAATCAATGCAACTAAGTAACAGTTGACAATTCAAATTCAAGTCAATGCTATTCAACCAAATTTCAGCAATTGTTTAACAAAACAAAGTCTTTTAGCATCAATTCACACAAATTCAGCATATTCAACATAAAATCAGCAGCATTATCTCTCAATTCAGTCAATTTTTCACACTTTCAACAATATAACACAAACTAATAATTCTAAAACTAACCTATCTTAACTACCTAAAATCCACTAAAATAAAAAAATTCACTCTAACTAAATTAACTAACTAAAATTAGACTAATAAAACAACCTAACCAAAACAAAATTTGAAGAAGAAAGAAAAATAGATTTTAAAGAAACCTCAAATGCAAAACAAGGAGATAACAGAGAAGAGGTGTAGATGCAGTAAGACTATAATGTTGCTAGAGCTATAGGTAACGGAAGGGTGGTCGCCGAAGGCTGGGGAAATCATCGAAGGCTGGGCAGCATCGGTGCAATGACGGTCGGGGCGACGATGGTTTGACGGCGCGAGGAGAAAGAAGAATTGAAGAGGGGAAGAAGGAATAGAAGGGAAGGGTCGGCGGTGGGTTGACGGCGACGGATAGAGGCGTTTTTAATTTACGTTCCAGTTGCCGTTGAAAAAATCTGACAGTAAACCATTGCGAGTCACCAAAACACATCGTTTCAGTAAGTTGGTTTACTGTCGGATTTTTCTGACGGTAAATCCGACTCTAAAAGATGCACCAATATAGTTTTGTTTTCCTCCAAATATTACCGGCGAAGTTGCCGTCGGAAACATAAATCATCCGGTAATTATATAACCTTGCGAATTTGACGTCGTTACATATTGACGGTAAATCCGTTGCTGCTCTACGACGCTATATATTCAACAATAAATCTGACGGTACTCAACATTTTTCTTGTAGTGATATATTTAAGTGTTAGAATGTTCAATTTAATTTCATGTATTTTGATTTGATTTATTATATTAGTGGATTTAGGTTTTTTTTTTTTACCTAATATTAGGTGTATAAATACCTCATAAACTATTGTAGCTGAAAGACAGAAATGAAAGAAGTGAAAAAATCACTTTTTGGTTCGTGATAAAATCTTGGTAGAGAAAAACAAAAAACGTTGAGTGAATCCTCTCTTTTTGCATCGAGAAATTAAATAGAAAGTAGAGTTGATTTTCTTCCATTCAATTTCAATTTATCCCAAATTATGATATGTATATGTTAGATTGAGTGAATCTATTTCTTATTGCATCAACAAATCGAACAAAAAAAATAAAATAATTCTCTTTATATTCAACTTTAATCTATCCCTTTTATTTTTAATTTTTTATTTTAATTTTAATTTATCTTTTTCATTCAAATTTTAATCTTTATCTTTATCTTTTTATTTATTTTTTTTTATCACTAGCGCTACTCATTAATACTTTTGGCTTGTATCCTCTTTCATTTTAATTTTGTTTAATGTAGTAAACTCTTGATACTCTTATCGCTATTTTATACCATTAATGTCACTTAATTCTAAAACACTCAAAGAAAATACATACAGCATGATTGGAATAAAAATAAAATTAATTTGTCAACTTAAAGACTTGAAAAATATGTTTTTACACATTAATTTTAATGAGAAAAAAGATTCACAAAAGCACTAATAATTACGCAAAAATTGTGCAAGTAAATTGATAATTTCCATCACGTTTAATCTAATTTTGTAAAATGAACTTTATCACACATCCAAATTGATCATCCTTTTCATCTATTAATTATTGATAGGTAAGCCCAAACAAGAATAAGAAGGAATAGATGAACCATGTTGGAAGAAGAACTCAATATCGGAGCAAAAGAATGGAGATTAGGTGAATTTTTTGTTAGTGTTGCAAGTGTGAGAAGTGTTGAAATTAGTCCCACATCAAAGAAAACAAAAAAGAGTGAGGAGTTTATAAGATGAGAGACCCATTAATTTATCACCTTAAGATTTTGAGTTGGATGTGGTGTCTTCTCATCTTATATTCTCTTATTTAATAACTCACTAATAAGAGAGTAAGAGTTTCACTATGAGATATATTTAAAGTTGATTTATAATCATCAAAACTAAAAAAAAAATCTATTATTTACTTTTATATTTATGTTTATTTTAATTTTTTAAATTTTAAAAATTATTTTTTTAAATATAATTGTTATTGCTTATACTTATTAAAAATAATTTTTAATTTAATTTACCAAACTACAATTTTTAAAAAATAAAAGTTTTACTAAACCAAACCTAAACAATAATGCAAGTTATATGGGATTAATTTATTACTCTTATTTTAAATTAATAATCGATCACAAAGATACCTCAATAATCAAATTCAATCTTAGTTAGTTGAATTTAATTGTAAAAGAAAATAGAAACTTCTTGGTTATTAGAAATAATTCTAAATAATTTAGAATTTAATTTCTATTAGGTTATGGGATGATTGTTGGGTTTTTTTTGTGAGTCCAAATTTAATTTTTGGAGTATATTCTTGTACTCTTGTATCTCTATCTTAATCAAATTTTTGGAATCTTTTGAGAGTGTGAGAGAGTAGCTACTAGCTACAAAGTGAGAGAAAAAAGAAAAACAGAATTTCTGTTTTTATGCAAAGTAATAAATTTTAAATGGTAGTTTTTTATTTGTTCATCGTTAGTTCGGTTTGAAATTCGAAATGTGTGTTCCCCTCATTTTATTTTTTATTCTGGACGGTCCAGAAGTTGATTAGAAGCTTGTAGTGGGAGAAATTGGCTTCGAAAGAGAGAAAATAGATTTTTCATTTTTATGCAGAGCAGTAAATTTTGAATAGCAGTTTCTCATTCATTTACCGCTGGATCAACGTAAAGTTCGGATTGTAGATTTTTCTCATCTTATTCTTCATTTTGGACGGTAGATATTTTGATTGAAAGTCTGCAGAAGGAGAAATAGGCTTCAAACAGCAGTTCTGTTTTTGAAAATTTTTTATCTTCTTGTTTCTCATTTGTAAACTTTGGTGTTTTGATGTTTTGGCTTGTTATATGCACATTCAGGGGCGGAACTTAGTTAAGACAATGGGGCCATGGCCCCCAAACTTTTGTTAAAAAGATTAGTAGTACTTTTTCAAAAAATAAAAAATAATTCAGTTGGCTCAAATATTTTACTATGACTTAAAATACCAAAGTTCAATATTCATCTCTTGCTTTTATTGCACAATAATTTTTAGTTTAAAACATTTAAACCTTGTTGGATTTGGACTGAATTGGGTGTATTCGCATTTCGCAACTCTCTATTCAATAAGCAACACTCCCTCTATCTTTGAGTTCAAATATAAAAAATTAGGTATTCTTTATTTATGTGATTTAATATTATTTTATATTTTACTGTTTATTTAATTTAATTTTTTATATGAAAAAAAATATGAAAAATCAAAGAATTGATACATTTTTAAGAGGAAGGCTAATATTCAAGAAGGAGAACATATAACTTTTACAATATCAACACCTGAAGATAGTTCTTCTACTTTAATAAATCACAAAAAAGTGAGATACAACTTTCAAAAGTTTAAAATGTTACATCTGATGAGTTTGACCTTAATTTTTTAGAACGAGACCTTGGAAAACAGTTTTAAATTTGGCAATATCACCCAAATAAAAGAGATGAGATTAGACGAGCTTATCTTAAATTGGGTCTATATCAAAATCATCTTAACAATTATCTTCTAGTTCTCCCAAAATTTTGTTTCAAGCTCCGCCACTGTGCATATTTTTGTGCTTTATTTGAAACTCTCTTGTATCTCATTTGATTATAATGGAGCTATTTTATTAGTTTAGACGACTCGTGATTTTTACCTCTCATATTAAGAGAGTTTTTCGGTTAAAATCTCAGTATATTCTTATTATTGCTTTACTTACTATATTTATTTGTTTATACCATATTGTATTACGAGTGATTTCACATTATTTTTATGTTGAATATTTTTGTTATTTTTGCTATTGAACTCTTTCAATAATAAATTTTTGACCAAGTCAAAATCGACTATTTACTCACGTTCTTGATTTTTTACTATTTACTCACGTTCTTGATTTTTTATTATTCTATATTATGGTCTTCCATTGTTTTGGGGTTGGTTTCAACTTCACGGGTAGACAGAAAAGAGTGACTAATATATGCATATAATAATGATACAACATTTCATCACTGAAGTGACACAATACAGGTATTATTTTTCCTTTTTTTTTCTATAATTTTAATTTCTTGTGAGCTATCCAATAATAATGAGTGAACCTTTAAACTGGTCCCTAATAAATTCTTGTAGAATAAATTAGTCTTTAACCAAAACAAAATTGATAAATTGGTTCTTAATTTTTTAAAATATTAAATAAATTAATCTTTAACAAAATAAAGGGACAAATTAATTCTATTTTTAAAAACAATTTAGACTATTTAATCAATCAATCATACTTATTTATAGAATAATTAATGACTAATTTATCATTTTTTAAAATATCAAGAACTACTTTGCAATTTTATTTTATTAAAAATTAATTGATCTAATATTTTAAAAGATTAAAGACTATTTTATCAATATTTTTTATTAAATATTGATTTATTTATTATAAAAATTATTAGAAATCAAATTAAAGTATCACATCACTCCACAATAATTTAGTTGTTTTTCTGTGGTTCAAATGCAATGATAATGATATGAGATGTAATTGTTGTATCTTAGAAGTTAGAAGAATATTAGTCGTGAAGACTATCTTATCTTTTATATTTTTATTACAACAAATTGAAACTGGACACATTCCACACCAAAAAGCTGACCAATAATTCACAAATAATTAATCAAAGGTCAAACGATATTAAAATTGAAATATATTTACCGATTTGCTATATACACCTTGAAATTGGAGACTGGAGTGGTTGTTAACTTGTTACGTCGCTAAACAATGCCTTTTTCAATTCGTTTAGTATATTTTTCAAACTACTTGTGGTATATGCGTAATACTGTACTTTTTTAATTTATTTTATTATGTATATTTTATATTTATTTATTTTGGTTATTGGTCATCGTTGGAGTTTTGCACTAGCTAATAATTACAAAAACAAAAGTATAGAAAAATAATGTATATAATAAATAATGTGAACAACGGTTTAAAAAGAGAATATAAATTTAGAATTAAAAATTAGATTCTTAATTAATTAAATAATTATTATCAGATTTTAAAATTTGAAAATATTATAATTAACACCTAAAACATTGCGTACGGTTATACATTCATATATTATACGTTTTGCACTCTACTAACTTCTTCAATGGCGTCGGTCTCTCTCACAACCGTTATTGTTGTCGTCTCAAAGGTCTTGACACCACCGCCTCCTTCACCGCCGCAGCAGCAGGTACTCTTCCAACTCGGGTAGTGATGCTGTTTTGCACCTCTTACCGGCATCGATCTCTTCCATCTCCGCTGACTATTTTTCACCAGATGGCGCCATATCGCAATGAAAATTCACGGTGTCGCGACTATACCAACATTTCCTCGACAGGACCAAGCCGCACATGCTCCGCCGCTGGATTGGTTCCTTGATCATCACTTGTATCTACGTTTTGCGCGTATACTTGATCCAAGGTTTCTACATCGTTTCCTACGGCCTCAAAATCTACATGTTCAACCTCCTCATCGTTTTTCCTCAAGTTGATCCTGAAATTTAGGAACTCTACGACGGTGCCACTCTCCCCACCACATGATCCGATGAGTTTCGTCCCTTCATTCGCCGCTTTCCTGAGTTCAAGTTTTGGTATTCAATCATGGCTAGTTCAGGATGGTCATTTTAGTAGGTATGTGGATGATTATTTTAATTCTTATGTGGATGGTTATTTGATTGGATTGAGTTTAATTATATACAATTAAAATATGCTAGATGTTTAATTCATTAGGTATGTGGATGATTATTTTTATTCTTAAGTGGATGGTTATTTTCATTAGGAGTGAACGACGCCAGTAACAATGCGTGACAAGTCAAGCAGCAACGGCGAGGAGGAGTCCGGCAGCGCGGCTCGTTTCCGGTATGGAGGAGAGCAACGCCAATGAGGATCTTTGTTGACGAACTAGCGGCGGTGAGGAAGGTCCCGATGGTGACGATAGGGGCTGGTTAGAAACCAAGCAACAACGGCGTCGGTAGAGGGTTTGGGAGAAAAGCTGGTGTTTTAGTAAATTAAGATATAATAAATGGTTAAAATTTTTGAATTATTGAATGAAATTTTTTGGTTGGATACTTTGGGTGAGTGTTTTTTATTTAACTTCATTATTGGGCCAAATTTTCAATCCATGGTTCACGTTGTTAAGATTTTCTATTGTCTATCTAACAAAATCGATTCCAAAATCAGTGATGTTTTTCTCCTTTCTTAGATCATAAAGATCAAAGTACTTTCACTTTGGTCGAAAATAAAGCAAGAACTGAGAAAAATGATAATAAGGTATCTAAAATGAATCAGTTCATCATCCTTTTAACTCCAATGAGTCGAGGGAAACACCTATTTACTAATTGATCTTTCAAGACATCAAAAGGTTGATCATTTACCGCTTTTGTTCCAACATATAGTATGGGCATTTTATTCAATCAACTTGAATTAATCAAGTAGTCTATTTACTCGTTCGTTTAAATAAGTGTCAAGATATTTAAATTCATCTTGTAAATGCAATAATCTATTAGTCAACGATCGACAGACTGTTAAATAAAACTCAACATGGACAACCAAAAAGTATGGACATCTTATCCTCTTTCAATCGCTCTAATTTAAACTTTTATGACCTTCATGTTGTTGTCTCCACCATTTCTGCTTGAACTGATATCCTCGACAACAACAATAAACTCAAGATTCTTTCAAGTAAGAAAGACAATAGTGAACAAAGTAACATCACAGACAAAGTCATTTCTGTTGGTGTTGCAAGTGTGAGGAGTGTTGAAGTTAGTCCCACATCAAAGAAAGCAAGGAAGAGTGAGGAGTTTATAAGATGAGATGACACCACATCCAACTCAAAACCTTAAGGTGTCAAGTTAATGGGTCTTTCATCTTATAAACTCCTCACTCTTCCTTATTTTCTTTGATATGGGACTAACTTCAACACTCCTCACACTTGCAACACCAACAGAAATGACTTTGTCTGTGATGTTACTTTGTCTGTGATGATACCATAAACTCCTCACTCTTTTTTGCTTTCTTTGATGTGGGACTAACTTCAACACTCCTCACACTTGCAACACCAACAATCTCCCCCTCAAGTGTGAGCTTCCACATCAAGCATCAACTCCCCTCTAGCTCCTCCACCACCACGAGTATTCGTCTATCACACCGCCGCAAAACACCGCGGGACACGCCGCCAGACCACCTTTTCCGAGAAGACTTTCGATGCTTCACCTTGAATACCCCTTAAAACCACCAGACCGATTAACCATCGGTTCTGATATCAGGGGGAGACATGTTGGGAATAATACACCATTCCCCCTTGAGAAAATACCTTTCACAGAGAAATAAAATAGATACAATCACAACACAATAATTTAACGTGAAAACTCCAATTACTGGAGAAAAAATCACGGCCGTTGTCAAATGACAACCAGAGAATATCACTATGTGAAAATTGTTACAACACATAGACTTCTTTCTCTCTAACACTGGCACCCCAATACACCCACACTCTCAAAGCAAATATTTAACTACACCTCACAACACTCTCTAATCAAAGAGTATAGAGGAAAAGAAAAGTCAGATACAAGCTTTAAGTGTTTTCGACTGGTGTAAAAAATATGGAGAACTTAGCCTCATATTTATAGCCTAGGCCACCCACTCCATTTGCTATCCTAAGCAATGTGAGACTAATTCAACCAAATTCTAACAATCTCCACCTTGATTGAAATAGTCACACATCTTCAGCTTCCATAGTCAACACTGACAATTCTTTGCTGCCATTGTCTATACCGATAATTATAGTTCAGAGAACTATCATACTCCACCATGAAAGTATACTCACTTGGAATTAGACCACTCCAAGCATTTCGCCTTGGTACAGATCGAAACCTTGCTGAAAACTCATGGTGCAACTTCCAAATTGGCTTTTCCTGGAAGTTCTTCAGCCATCGACATAACTCCGCCACACACCTTGCATCTCAACGCCAACCAATGTCCGTGTGCAATTGTGGACCCGATTGCCACAACTTATCCTTATCCATGGCAGTGCGGTAATACCATGAAGATACTTCTTGTCTTCTAGAGAACATCATCTTCTCTCATAGAGAGATCTTCTCCTTCAACGCCTTGTGCAAACCTGATTGTATCAACACATCCTTGACTTGTATTTGCCACAATCCAAAATTGATTCTTCCATCAAATTTTTCTATTTCAAGCTTCACAGTACTTGAATATCCTGACATTGTTGCAGCCGTATACTGGAATAGTATAACTCAACTGTAGACCGTGCACTAGGAAAGGTCCCCAGGAAAGAGAGGTGGGTCACAATGGACACACTTAAATACCAAGTCTTTCCTTAGCTAGAACCTTTTCAAACTGCACTCTCACAGTGTCACACTGCTTTCCAGCAATAACAACAGCAACCAAAGATCAACCTCAAGCCACAGGATAAAATTCTTTTCTGATGTGGAAGGTCAGACTAGGCTACAACCACAGAGCATACTAACAATAAATCCCACCGAACCGAAGCTTTGATACCACATGTTGGGAATAATACACCATTCCCCATTGAGAAAATACCTTTCACAGAAAAATAAAATAGACACAATCACAACACAAGAATTTAACGTGGAAACTCTAATTACTGGAGAAAAACCACGGCCGTTGTCAAATGACAACCAAAGAATATCACTATGTGAAAATTGTTACAACACATAGACTTCTTTCTCTCTAACACCGGCACCCCAGTACACCTACACTCTCAAAGCAAATATTTAACTACACCTCACAACACTGTCTAATCAAAGAGTATAGAGGAAAAGAAAAGTCAGATACAAGCTTTAAGTGTTTCCGACTGGTGCAAAAAATATAGAGAACTTAGCCTCATATTTATAGTCTAGGCCACCAATTCCATTTGCTATCCTAAGTAATGTGGGACTAATTCAACCAAATTCTAACAATTTCCACTCAACTCAGTTTGATCTTCATCCCAAATGCATCCATTTTCTAAAATCTAAATTCCTATTGAAAAAGCTCTATTAAGTGTCTTGGTTCTTGGCTTAGAGTATAGAAAATACGAACCTGAATTGTTAAAATAACTCACGAAAGCAAATCCTTCAATAGTGTGATCGACTCAATAAATTAAACTTACTGTTTGAGAGATGCTTGGTTAAAACTTAAAAGTGTGCACAAGTAAATTTTACATAAATGAATTTCATGCATGTACAAATTTACACATTAAATTTACTAAAGTGAAATTTACTTAATTTTTTATCTCTACCCAAACCAACAGCAATGAAAAAACTTTTACTCAAATTTTGAGATAGCAACAAAAAGTAATTCATTCTCCACATCTAAATAATTTTACATCTAAGTTCATTCAAGTGATTTGAGTTACGCATTTTTTTTCCGTTTTCTCCCCTCCCCCTCCTTCTTCTTCTTCTTTTTCTTCTTCTTCTTCTTCCAAATTCATGCATGTGTTCTTCTTCTTCTTTACTCAGAATGTTACATTTTCTTCTTCTCTTCGTTTTTTATTTTTCAATTTTATTATCGTCGTCACCAACAACACCTCTTCCTCTTCTTCCTTCTCTTCCTCCTATTGGAATTTTGTTTCCTCCTTCCTTTTTATCCTCCTCCTCCTCCTCCATCATCATCATCATCATCATCATCATCATCATCATTGTCTTCTTCTAATATGTATCGTCGTTGTTATCATCGAATTCAAATTTATATAATGAACAATTTTCGGTTCATTTAGTATTATACAATGGTTTCGTTTTGAGCTAATTTTCAATTCATTCGAGAAGCATGTGTTTCTGTATTCGAATTTATATAATGGACCATTTTCGGTTCATTTGGTATTATACAATGGTTTCATTCATTCGATCACCACAGAAAATCAGAATCAATAAAGATGTTAGCAAAATATCGGTATTGTTGGTTGTTAGAATATAATTAGGATCAATTAGGATCAATTAGTATTATTTAGTATATCTGAATATTTATTATAGGAGATTACGTATTTATATTATTACGATTCTCTTTGTACCTATAAATACCCTTTTATATTGTATTATTCTAGACAATTTGAATAGACAACTTGAATACTCACAAACCTTTTTTCTATTGCTCCCTCTCCCCTTTCTAACATGGTATTAGAGCCATGGTATCCTCCTTGAGGAGGATAGATTGTTTTTCTTCGGTTGAAATTACCGTATTTTTCATACTTTTCTTCCATACCATTTTTTTTCTTCTTTTTTTTTTGTCACTTCTTTGATGCTTTTTCACCTTACCGACTAGTCTATTCTCTCCTTCTTGTGTCTTTTCGAGTCGAATAATCAAACACCAATGTCATCCGTTGTTTTCCTATTCTCATGAAGAAATCATATAGTTTTCGCTCTCTTTCGTCAGTTTCGTCTGCGTTCTCTTGTGACAGTTCTGTCTGCGTTCTCTCGTGGCAGTTTCATCTGCGTTCTCTCGTGGCAGTTCCGTCTGCGTTCTCTCATAGCAGTTCCGTCTGCGTTCTCTCGTGGCAGTTCCGTCTGCGTTTTTTGGTGGCAGTTCCGTCTGCATTTCGTATGTGTTTTCATGTGGCAGTTTCGTTTGCATTTTTTTCTGACAGTTCCATCTGCGCTTCCTTCAGACAAGCGGCAGTTTCATATCCGCTTCCTTCTGGCAGTTCCGTCTGCACCGATTTTATCAGTTTATGCAATTTTTTCTCTTTATTTCATTGTGTTAAATAAGTTTCAAACTCAAGTTGTCGATGGGGGATGTTAGAATATAATTATGATCAATTAGGATCAATTAGTATTATTTAGTATATTTGAATATTTATTATAGGAGATTACGTCTTTATTATTACAATTCTCTTAATATCTATAAATACCCTTTTATATTGTATTATCCCAGACAACTTGAATACTCACAAACCTTTTTTTATTGCCCTCTCTCCCCTTTCTAACATTGGTGATGACGATAATGATGATGGATGAGGAAGAAGAAAAGGAAAGAGGAAATAAAAAAATTCAAATAAAAAAAAAAACAGGAGGAGGAAGAGATCGAAGGAAGAGGAGGAGATAGATGTGGTGGTATAGTGATGGTGACCATGACGATAATGAAAAAAGATGAAGAAAAAGGAAAAGGAGAAAGTGAAGAAGAAGAAGGAGGAGGAGGAAAAGGAGGAGGAAGAAGAAAAAGACGAAATTCCGCAGCGTAATCTAAATGACTTGGATATAAACTTGTTTTTAGATGTGTAACAAGACTTAAAAAAAAATGGCAATCAATTTTATTTAGTTAACAATCAGTTAATTTTTTTTCTATAAATGCTCTTTATATCTTCATAATAATAATAATAATAATAATAATAATAATAATAATAACTCAAACTCGTAATTTTTACTCTGTTATTTTATTAGTTGATTATTGATTTAAAAAAAATTAATTCTCTGTCAAAAGTCAAAACCCATATCAAAATACTATCACTCATAAAATCGCACATCACCCAATCACCATCGTTGTCCTATCCCTAATTTGTGTAAATTAAATCCCCACATGTGTCCCACCAATATGACAAATTTAAAGCAGTTTTGACAATAAGCCACTTTATACAAGTCGTCGAAGTTATGAAGGAAAATATCTCGAATCTCATATTCAAATTCTCATAGAAGACTATTATGCGCCGCTATTATGGAATAATAATATGTATGTAAAATGAAAAATTTGTCCATATCTACTGCTATTTACATCCAGCAGTATAACATATAAGTATGTTGGCTAAATAGATTAATACAGATATCTCATGATTCTCTAATAATTATCAGTAACAACCTTTAAATTTTTTCACCTTCGATTTTGTGTATTTATGATTTTACGTTGAGACCATTTTTTATTGTCAACTATTTGACTAATGAAATTCAAAAAAAAAAAAAAATTCTGCAACTCTAATCAAACTGAAAATTCTTATCTAAAAATTAAACTGACATTTTTATGTGTACATATTAACTAAAAAGGGATATAATTATCTGTATCCATTATTATATACATAAAAGTATGATATCATTTTTAATTTTTCTTATCTTACGCATCTTATTTTAAATTAAATCAATTTATATAACAATTTAAAATAGATCGAATTTAGTTAGGATCTTATCTATACATAAACTTTAAATTTGAAGTAATAACTCATTATTCGTTATGGACATTTAACATTTTTAATTATCATATAATTATTATATCCTTCATGCTAAGAAAAATATAATAATTAATATTCAATCTAGATTAAAATAATTATACTTTTATCAAATTAAAATAATAATCAAATAAGATTTTAGGAAAGATTGAAATAATACTTATTAGTGTGCGATTTCATAAATTCAACACAAAACAAATAATGAATTACTCATATAAATTTTACTGACCAAAATTAACATCTAACAATACTTTTAGAATATCAAATAATATAAAGTAATATATTTACTAATAAAGAACCCAAGAGAACTAAAGTATGTTAGTGTTAATTAAGTGAATATCCTTAAAATCAGCAAGTTAGTTAGTTTGTTACTCTCTTTTTAATTAACTACGGCCACACTTCTTACGCCTCTCTTTTCTGTATAAATTATAACTCTGTAAAACTCTAAAGAACTTCCATTCATTTGATTCAATAACAAAATTCATTCTTAACTTTCAACATTGCTTTCAGTTTCAGTTCTCTCACATGGTATCAGAGTTTCGGTTCTGATCCACGGAGGGTTCCATATTTTTCTCTTACTAATACTCCACCGTTCAAGCTTCACAGCTTCAGTTAATAACAACAACAATGGCTTCAATTGCCAATTTTTCAGTAACAATAAAACTAGATGAAGACAACTTCAGGGCATAGAAACACCAAGCACTAGTGTTCATCAAAAGAAAGACAGCAGCCGGAAGCTTCAGGCGAGAAAGAGAGTGTGCCAACGCATCTTTACGAGTCGATCTAGCCTTTCTTTTGCAACTTGCATTGGAATTTTATCTCGAATATCATCTTGAAAAATGAATTGATCATCTTTCCAATTCTATTCCTTAATTGCATGAATCTTGTCTCTTCCGAGATAAGCCTGAGCTTATCTTGGTATAATCGTGTAATCCTTGAATCTTAGGAACTTGCTGTGAATGAAGTTGCTTTCCTTCGTAAACTGTATTCTTCTAAAATCCACTGAGACTTACCAGATTCGCTATGCCTTATTCTCTCTATCAAGGTCTTGATTTAAATTTCTTTTTGAGTTGTACCTTAGTTCCTTTTCTTATGTATTTCGTTATTTCTATACAACTCTATTTGACCGCATACAAGACCTTTTTCTAATCTCTTGTGAACACCATTCATATTGCTAGTTCGTCTCTTGAAACTTAGCATCTTTTCAAAAATCAACTCGAGCTGGAATTTACGTCGCATACAACTTCTACATGCAACATTACGACGTTAGTTCCGTAGAGCAAGATTTGTGAACGTGAAAGATGGGACTTATAAGAATGCGACATCAAGAGGAGTTTTGGAGCTTTATTTCTTATCGATCATATTGCCTGTGATTAAGTTGACTCACAAGGATGCACCATTCGTATGGATGCCCGACTGTGAAGAGAGTTTTCGAACTTGAAAGGAGAGATTGATTACAGCGCCAACATTAGTGTTCCTGAACCTAATGAACTTTTCGGAATTACTGTAATGCATTACCGAATGTCTTAGGACATGCACGGAGGCAATATTGTAATATCGAGATGGAAGCCCTAAGCAGGAAGTCTTTGAACATTGTTTGGATGATGATTAAGAAAGAAAAACTATTAAGTAAGTTTGGAGTCTTAAGTGTGATGTTGAGAAAGTGGATGGAGATGTCAGACTGAACCTATTGCGAAATTGCAAGATATTGTAAGGTCGAGAATTTGGAGAGTGCAGCAAGATGATAAGAAGCTACCAAGGATGTTGAAGTCTGTTGAACAAGAAAATCAAGAAGAAGATTGAAGGAGACAAAGAAGGAGTAGTTTGAGGTACACCGGAATGATTTGCATGCCGAATGTTGTAAGTAGAGGCGTAAACCGTGACCTAAAGTTCTCAAAAGCATATTTCAAATTCATCCTGAAGTTACTAAGATGCACCACGGATTAAAGTAGATGTTTTGGTGGCCTGGGGTCGAAGGTGGCGCAGCATCACTTGCGACCAAGTGTCTGATGTCTTAGAAGGTAAAGAAAGAGCATTGGAAACTGTACGTTAAGAAGATAGTCAGGTTGTACAAAGTGTCAATCACTTCAGTGTTAGTGTGAACCCAGAGAATCAAGCATCTTAGGTCCCGAAACGATAGCCGAGGAGACAGAAAAGAGAACAAGCAAATTCGAGTTAAGATTCTCATTACAAAAAGCCAACAGAAGAGTTATGTGGACCTGAAGAAGAAACCTTTCAAACTTTAAGAAGGAAGTCCTGTATTTGTGAAGGTTACTTCAGCATACTGGAACTGATGAATAATCAAGACTGAAGCCGAAGTGTAATAAAAAAAGGACTGTTTTAGATTCTAAAGAGGATTGTGTCGGTGGTTTATTGGGCAACTCTACCCCTACATCTTTCAAACCGATTCGATGTATTTCACATCTTGCAGTTTCAAAAGTACGCTTCTGATGCCAATCACATTTTAGAACCTGAACTAGTGTAACTGAGAGAGGATCTAACGCGTCAAGTAACTCCGGTTAAAATTGACAATAATAGTGTTAAGCGGCTACACGAAAAAGGAGTTTTGTTAGTAAAGATTGCTTGGAGTTGAGCTAGAACTGAGGAAGACACCTAGGAACTTAAGTCTGAAATAAGAGAAGACTACTCTTACTTATCTTCAAGTACCTGAATCTGAATTTTGGGAACAAAATTCTTAATTAGGTAAGTAGGATGTAAACCCCGAGAAATTAATAAATAATTAGTCAATAAATTAATTATTATTCAAAAAAATTAGAAAATTAAATTTTATAGTTTAGGAAAGTAGAAATATTAAAAAATACAAATTTTGACACTAATTTTAAAGATTTTGGCCCAAAACCGGGCCAACGGGCCGAACCGATTGGACTGGGCCCAAATCGGCCCAAGGCCCAACCTATATAAACTTCCCAACGAAGCTTCCTTCCTCAGTTTTTTTTGTGATATGCTGAAAGAAGAGAGAATCACGCTGAGAAAAACCTAACCCTCCTTTTGAAAATTCAATCGTCCGTAACTTTCAATTCAGAGCTCCGATTGACGAGATGTCAGTGACCACGTATTTGCCTCAGAATTCTCTTCAATTCTATCCTAACAAAGTGGTAAGAAATTTACATTTCTCACCCAGTTCTTCCTCTCCTCAATTTTGTGAATTTTGAGTTTGGTATTGATGAATTGAATGATTTTGATCGTTTAGGTGAATTCTAGCAGTGGATAATCATTGGGTTTGTCCAATCGATCCGTGGGTAAGATAAGAAACTATTAAACCCTTGTGAATCATTGAATTAGTGAACCATATGATGATTATAGTGATATTTTGTGAATTAGATTGTGTTCTTGCTGATTTGGAGTTCAATTAGACGGTTTGGAGCGAAATTAGAGTGATTAAACTTGAGAAATTAACGTTTGGAAGCTTGGAGCTTGTGAAAGAAGAGGTTTTTGAGGTGTTTCGAGTTTAGGGAGGAATTAGCCAAGGTATGGTTTTTGCTTTTCGTAGTTAATGTTTAATCTCACGTGAAAACTTAGGCTAGAAGACCTTAAGATAGGAATGAACTAAATGAATTATTGATGGATTGTGTATATGGTATATGTTGAGTTTGAAAAACTTCAAATTATTGTGATGATCAAACATTGTTAAAAATATTAATTAGAAATTATTAATTGATTTGAAACTTTAGATTATTTTATTAATAACTTCCATTTTGTGTGTAGTATTTTGATCAATGGGCATATGTAACAAATAGCCCAATAAGTTAGGAAAATATTCAGCATGTGGTACAAAAATATTCAAGCATTATGGCTGAATTATTTTTGTGTTGATTGGTCTATGAAAACTGATACAAAGCCCAAGATAAAATTGTCCTGGCCCAATATTATCATGGGTCTGAAATTGGAAGAAGAGAGAAAGCGAAGGTTGCATGCTTTCCACAGATACCTACTCCCACTAAGGAATGGAACTCAAATTCAATTAACTTGGTTTAATTGCATCGGTAATAGAAGAGAAAAATTTCAAAATTGATTTGATGGCTTTTATTACTCTCACACGTTACTAAGCATGGGGTTTTGGAAAGTGGAAATTTAACTCATTTTAATTTCTTCCTTTACTTTCATTGAAAGTTTTTCTTTCTTCTCTCTCTTCTTTCTATGTTTCGGTCACTTAATCTGTCAGGAAGGAAGAAGATGCAAGCTATCAAAGGAAGAAGAACAGAAGCTAGGAACAAGCAAGAGGCCAATGTGATGATGGTCCTTGCAAAAGGAAGATCTACAGTATGGCGTGACTAAGATCTTTTCCACTAAAGGTAAAAAGTGGATAAGAAACCTCAAGATCTCCATGCCCAAAAATGGTAGCAATCCAATTCGGTTAGAGAAGAAGATCCCTGTGGTATGGCTTGTTTCTACTTTTTGTTCATCTATCACAGAAGGTAGCTACTGTAGCTACGTGGAGAAGGAAGCAAAAGTGGAGCAGATAGAGCTGTCAAGGATCAAGTGTTCATCAAGGGTCAGAAATCCTTCTTGGGGACCAAGTCAAGATGGAAGGCTCAGATTGATGAAGCTTGATGAGAAGGGATGAGAGAGAGGTAATTGCATGTTGGTTTCTGCTTTCGGTTCCCTCTCTCCTCTCTCTATCCGAACTAGTTTTGGTATTGAAGAAGAAGAAGTTAGCTCGGTTGAACTATTTCAACCTTGGAAGCTTCCCCTTCTATAATAAGGGTGAACGGCCAAGGGTTGAGACAAGGAGAGTAAGCACAAATTTCTCATAGCTACCTAAGCTAACAGAAGTTCTTCTCCTTCAATGTGTTCTATTTTGTATTTTCTTTAAGTTTTGTCTGTTTGAGTCTCATGGTGAAAAAAAGGCAAACAGTGAGGTTTGTAAGAAAAAGCCAGTGAGTGAAAAAAGGTAGAGTGTACAAAATTAAAGAAAAATTCATAGGTGTCTTAGAGGTCCTTTGTACATCTATGTGTTGTGTATCATGATTCTGTGGGAATCCCCTTACAAGTTGGGTTAGTACTTAGCAGTTGAAAGTTTGGTAGGTGACCAAGTCAAGTTCAAGATTGGGGATAGATTCTGGACTTGTCCCGGATAGGAAGGGTAGTTCCTAGGGAGAATTGGTGTATATAATCGAGATGATTATAGTGAAATTCCATCATCGTTGTGATTGAGACTTGATGTAGGCTGCATTGCACTTAGCAGCTGAACCAGGATACTTCTTGGTGTGATTTTCTCTCTCTCTTCTACTCCATTTATGATTCTGTTGCATAGGAGACAAAATTGAAAAATATCTCCTGACTGGTTACGAGACAAAAAGAAAATGTCTCTTGACTAGTTACGAGACAAAAAGAAGAAAAATCCCCTGAAGCTATTTCAAATGGCAGAAAGTAACTCTCAGCAAAAAGGGCTAAGATTCAACCCCATTCTCTTAGCCACTGATAACCATCAGTATAAGATGTGTGGTTTATTTGTTGTTAATGATTTGCTATTGGAGTTGGTTGGTTTTAGGAAAAGATTTAATATTGGTATTTGTTTGCTTTTGAAAATTTGATACTGGAAATTATTTGAATGATTGAGAGGTGTTTGGTTTGGTGGTTGGGACCCTTGAAGGATGGCAGAAGTTTAAGTTTTAGAGGAGATACTGCCGAAATTTCTATAAGAATTGGAGTTTTGATTGAAGTGTTATTTTTAAAAGGAAAAAGATTATTATGTGGCTTGTGTATTTGAGACTATTTGTTGGCTCTCTGTCGCAAGATGTGACCGGGCACTTTAACTCCCCAGGTTCCCCCATGGGCATGCATATATATATATATATATATATGGATTTTGAATATTATATTTGAGCTTAGAGTTTGACTCCATGGAATATTATATTATTTAGCTTGGAGTTTGACTTTATTTATTTTGAGCTTGGGGATGCGCGCATAGAGGGACTGTCCAATGGTTAACTACCAGGACATGTTGGGTTGGCTATATAACCGACAGATGAAACTCATTAGTCATAGGACAGGCATACATCATATGCATTTGTTTGTTTTGCTTGAGTGTGCATTGTTTTAGTTTGCTTAACAGTTTAACTCTGCTTATCTGCTACTTGTTCTACTTGCTGTAATTGCTCCTATATTTTCTGAAGACCCCTATTGGCGAAAGTGTGAGGGAGAGTTGTTCCACCGGTGATTCCATCTCATTCCATATATATTCTATTATTTTTCAGATGCAGGTCGAGAGGCACCTCGCTGAGCGTCTGGAGTTTCCTGTGCAAGCAAAGTTTGGTTATTTTGGGATGTGGTATTTTGTATTTATGCTATGTGTATATGTAAACAAATTCTCATCTGCATATATTTTATGTATATATATAAATAATTGTATACTCTGACCAGCCTAAACTTCGCAGGTCAAGTTTGGAGCTTGATATCTATGTTTTTGAGATCTGCAATGCTCTAGAAGATTACTTTGCAGCAAGACTCAAGTCAAGGATAAGATCACTAAAAGTGCAGCTGAATACAATCAAGAAGCATGAATTAGCAGTTTCTAAATACATTGGCAAGATGAATAAGGTAATTAACTCACTTTCAGCTCTTGGAGCTCCTCTCTCAAAAGAAGAATACTTCGAATGTGCTTTAGGAGAATTGGATGAAGAGTTTTTGTGCATTTATCACCATGATTAATGGAAGAATGCATCACATGACAATTAGCGAATTTGAGTCACAACTCTTAGCACAAGAGGAAGTGAATGATAGGTGTAGAAAAGTAGATCTAACCATAGCTCATGCGAACTTGGTGCACAAAGAATCAGATGCAAGAAAAGAAGGTGGTGAATAAACAACACGAGATTCCTATGAGAACTACACAAGAGACTCATACAGAGGATGATGTGGATTTTGAATACCACAAACTAACCGACAAGTGCACTGGGTCGTACCAAGTAATAACTCAGGTGAGTGAGTGTCGATCCCACGAAATTTAATGGACTAAACAACAATAGTTGAATGATTAGGCTAGTTAGACAAGTTGAAATGAGTATTTTGAATTCCAGGTAGCATAAAACAGTAAATCAATGAGTTCAAGAAATCAAATAATAAATGATTTGTGAAAATAATATGAGAAAATAGTTAAGACTTTAAAGATGTTTAAATTTTTAGATTGACAATTCTTATCAACTACTTTAAATTGTAACTCCATAAAATCCTAAAATACTTTTCATTCATTTAAATCAATAACAAAATTCATTTATTCTTAACTTTCTCGCAATTCTTTCTTTCAACTCTGCTCTCAGTTTCAGTTCTCTCACTAAGTATATATCGTACCTTAAAAAAGAAAAGAGAAAAAGAAAGTAGGTATATATATAAAGAAAAAAATGAAATTAAATAACATTAAAGAAATAATGTGTGGCTAACTTAATTTATAACTAAGTCTATTCAAAAACCTTTAATCGGGTTTTTTCCTCTTTTTTTTAGTGATGTGATCAACTTCCAAATTTTTACTCCTTTTCTTTTTTATTCTATATTTTCTTCTTAGTATTTTTTTTTTCTCTCAGGTCACCTTCTTTTCTTATTCTTCTTATATAATTTTTTTATTTATCTTTTTCTTTCTTTTTTTTTTTAAATCGTATCAAACACCAATCTAAAAATTTTGGATATTTTTTTTAATTCTTACGACAAAAAATTATCGGAATAATGACCAACTTAGCGACCGATTTGGGTGGTCGCTAAAACCATAGTCGCTAATAAGAAAATAGCGACCAACTTCGGTCGCTAAACTTTAGGGACCGATTTTAGCGACCGATTTGTTAACAAGGCCACCAAACCCTCACCAAAGAGTATCGATCGCTAAATTGTGACCAAATTTTTCGTGGTTAAATGGTCACTGAGTGAATCGGTCGCTAATTTGCGACCAGTATTTCGGTCTTCAATCCGTACCCGTTATTTTGATCTCTAAATCAGTCGCTAATTTGTGACCAATATTTTAGTCTCTAATTCGGTCGCTAAGTGTGGACCTATATTTTAGCAACCAAGCATTATAGTCGCTAAAATGATCGCTAATTATCAACCAAGCATTTTAGTCTATCATAATTTTGTAATTATTATTTTTACTAAATTTTTACATTTATGTCATCAAATATTAAAAAACCATCAACATAAAATCTACACTTTAACACATAAAAGTAAATAATACTTAAACAATAACCAAAATATCATAAATCGAAACAATAACCAAAAGAAGAGACATAAATCGAAACAAGGGAATGAAGCATGAATATTATTATCTGAATTTGGACTATAGTTATAGGAACACCCCCTCTGCCCCCCACGGGGCATTAAATAACAAGAGGGACTAACTGTCCAAACCTGATTCTACATCAAACTTCAAACACTGCATTTCCACACTCATACAATACATCAACATGCATGTTCATGTTCATCCTCTGATCTCTTAACTTGTTACAGTGGGAAATGACCAGTCAAATGAATATAATCCAAGGTACAACGCAAACCATACTTATTAACTGCTTCAATTGCAGACCTAAACCCACCTCCATATGCTGGTGACGAATCATTGGCTATCTGGTTCATGAAAAACTCTCCTAACTTGTTCTCAACTTGAGACCTTGCTCCTTTCTTTGATGATGATGATGTGGAGTAGAAAGAAGATGAAGATGCTGATGATGTTGATGGCATGTATCTAACTAGCATCATTTAAAGTCTATTAACATATTTATATACTAATACTAATTGAGGCCAGACATTTATATTTAGAAAAATATAATAATAAAGTCAGCTATAGTATTAGTAGATAAGTATCCATTATTGTAATAACTAATAAGCATCTAAGCATATGTATACATATAAAATTTTAAATAAATAAGAGTTGCAAAAAACAGAGAATCAAATGCACTCAAAAAACAGAGTTGCAACAATTTCAACTTTCAATTTACTTTCAAATTCTGATTAGCACCTTCATAACTTATAAATTTCACTCTTTTTAACAAAAAGAGGAAATTGGTATTTAATTTTTAATAAAAGTTGAGTGACCAGAAATTTTTATAACATCAACTTATAAAAATAGTATAAATTTAAGGCAATTTAATTAATTTTGCGTGTAGAAGATATCAAGCAATTATCACAAGAAGCTTATAAATAACACATGCAATGTACTAACAGTTTTATATTTAATGTATGTTATATATTTAATGTCCAGACTCCAGAGGCAAGATCATTTACGTTAATAGCAGCAAAATATTAAAGAGAATGCGGAAAAATAAAGAAGGTAAAAAACCTCATTATTATCCAAATCAAAGGAACAAAATAAATTATTCTCAGTAAAAGAGAACTGCAATTTGAAATAAATTATCTATTCCCGTTCCCATGGCTGTGGAATACGCCATATCAAGAACCCTGTAAGTTTATCTTCTCCTAATTTTTTTTAGGATTTAACTAACTTGTTAATTGTATATATATGGGTGTCTTTAATTTAATTAGTACTACTGTAATTGTCAGCCATTAGCTTACCTCCCCGAGTTAGATAGTGACAATAATGAAACTATATACCCCATCTAATGAATTGGATTCTTATTAGCCATGAATCCACATGAAGATACGAAGCAGCAATTTATTAAAACTTCTCAATATCAAAAACTCAAAATCAAATAAAAAAGGAAAATTTCAAGAATGATGATATACTATCACAGTATAAAGCCATGATTGAAATAGTTCTCATGATTGCAATGCACAAACAATTAAATATATTTTTAAGAAAACCATGCAGTAGGAGAAAGCCTAACCCCAGACAGAGAGATTGGCCAGCCCTGCATAAGAACACGAATAAGTAAATAGTTAGTTGTGTTAATAATCATAACATAGTCACAGGGGAAGAAATGAGACATTCATAAAAGGCAGAAACTGCAGGTGAAGTTGCTTCTGAATGGCTGACACGTGTTACTATATAAAAATTGGTTTATTTTATATAAATAGTTTATTTTAAAAAACCGATTTGAATTGGACCAAGCAGTTACTTTTATTCCCTTCTTCTTCGTTTCGCACGTAAAATTCGTTCTCTTTCAATCTTTTTTTCAGAACTAATATGAAACTTTTAATTAGGTATGTTCCTTTTATTTATATTTCTTAATCAAATTTATTATTTCAAATGTATTTCTTAATTTATGTTTTTATTCATTCTTCTGTGAATGATGAAAATTATTTAATAAATACGTACATATTTATGTCATCACACCATTTTGATGTTCAGGATCATAAATGCCAATATAATTCATGGCAATTTCATGTGATAAAAGACAAAAATATAATTATGGTATAACGTAGACTAGTTGATAGCATGAGCATTATTGAAATTTTGGCATGATCTCTTTCATATTTGTTATATGTCTCTTTAGTTGGTGATATTATAGTTTATTGTGATGATATGATGGTAGTTTAATTGTATGAGTTAGGTCCTTTTTATTTGGTTAAATTTTTTCTATGGCTATCCTATTCTTGATAGCAATGTCAAAATAAATATTTTCATTAGTTGTTCTTTTTTTTTCTCTATTTTTGAATCAATTTTATTTTGAAAAAATTTATTAAAAATTTTTGTTGTAGACAAAATTAATAATATTATGTTCAATTATTTAAGGAGACCAAATTAATATTTTGATTAGATACTTTTGTTTTATTGAAAATAAATTCTAATTTCTTTAAAAAATAAATTCTAGTTGATAAGTAAAAACACAAAAACGTGCATTACAGTGAAATCATAATTTCTAAACAAGTAAATTATAGTCTTATTATCTTAAAAAAATAATTTATTTATAGAATAATATTGAAAAATCAACAATAATTTGCATGAAAATAGTTTATTAGTAAAATAAAAGTTAATTGATTGATTACCATAAAATTTAATTTAACGATAAATTTGCAATTGAACATATTTTTACAGCTTAATTTAAAATCTGTTTACATCTTAATTTAAAAGCAACTGAAAATGTAAGTTATGGGAAACAAAACAAAACTCATCAAGAAAATAGAAACAGAGACACAAAAAAAAGGACAGATGATATCATTTATGTCATTCCTATAAAAAAAATCGTGAATTTTGTTTCTTTTTCAGAATATTAAATTTTACTTTTTCAAACAATTTGTATACATATATTTGACAAAAATTAAATAAAAAAAAGTTTTAGATAAATTTAAAGAAAAATTAGTCAATATGAATGAAGAAAAAGAACATATCAAATTCATCTGTTAGGAATTTAGAAATAACACGCAGAAAGAATTTAAATTATTTTAAAAGTAGTTATTTGATTTATTCAAACCGATTTTTTTAAATAAATCATTTGTATAAAATAAATCGATTTTTTTAAACCATACAGTAATACGTGTCAACGATTCAGAAACAACTTCACCTGCGGTCGACTGCAGGTGAGTTTCCACCTTCATAAAAATATGTAAAACTGACTGTTACTTCAATAAATAAACCCTCCGATCTTTATTGTATAAGCACCAAGAAATTACATTGTAAACCGTAATTAAAAGGAAACAACAAAAGTCATTTCCAGTTTTGATAAAGTGAAATTTTAGCTCAATTCACCTGGAAGGAAACTTGCATTTATCATTACCTGAAAAATCAAAATCCATTAACGCATAAGTCTTCACTCATATTTTTTTCCCTTAAATTTCACAAAATAAGGTGAATTCACACGAACTAATCTATGACGAATAGAACCAAATCTACCTTGCATGAAGTTCTGATCCAAAAGAGTAAGATAAAAATAGGAGAAAAAAAAAATAAATGAGGGGTTTTATTTACTTACTAGGGTTCAAAGAAGTAATAGCAGCGGTGTTACTGAAACTGCAGCTATCATCAGTCAAGCCATGCTTCAGGAAGTAATCGTTGAAAGCTATTAAAATGAAGAAATCAAATCCTAGAAGGAAAAAATAAAAAATAGAGAACAAAGAAAACAAAATCTGAAAATAGATCTGATTTGAGAGAAAGAGCATTTTTAATTACCTCTTTGAAAGAGCCTGAACTTCTTCCTCTGTAAGCTGGCTTTAATGCAAATGACGAAAAGTGATAACTAAAAAAAGAATTCGAAAACTCAAAGAGAGAGAGAATAGTGGATGAATGTGTGAGTCTGGCTGGAGCGAGTGGAGGAGGCGGGAGGTGAGGTGGCGGTTTCTGTGGGAGGAAAAAGACAGTGAGGAGACCCCAGGAGATGGCGCTAAGACCGGAGAAGACAATGCCGACAGGACCTCAGGAGACGGCGGCGAGACGTACGCAGAAGACGGCAGCGAAAAAGACGATAACGCGTGCAAAAGATTGGAGGAGATGAGAATGGTGTGGGTGACTTAGGGTTGGTGAGGGTAATTTAGATAACATCTTTTTTTTACTTAGCGACTGCTTTTGTGACTGATTAATTTATAAAATCGGCAACCGATTTGGTGACCATAACTTTAGCGACTGAATTAGTAACCAACCATGTTATTCTATTTACCTATAAATCGGTTGCAAAATTGGTCGCTAAATTAAAAAATAACACCGATTTTGTGACCACGATTTCCAATGACATTCCTTCTTTTGTTTTGGTTGCTAATTCGGTCACTAAATTAAAAAATAGCGACTGTTTATATTCTAGTTGTATAAAACTAGTCGGTTATTAATTTGGCAGTTATTAGTGACCGATTATGTTAGTCACTAAAATCAGTTGCTAAATTAACAATTAGCGACCAAACAGTTGTCCACCATATTTCACTATCAGATGCAAAATTGGTCGCTAAAATAAAAATAGCGACCGCCTTTGTGACCAACATTTTCAAAGACATTATTTCTGTTTTGGTTGCTAAATCGATCGCTAAATCAAAAAATAGCGACCGATTTTAGTGACCGATTTTATTTTGGTCGTATTTAAAACTTATTGGTCACTAATTTAGTTGCAATTAGCGACTGAATTTATTGGTCGCTAAAATCGGTCGCTGAATGTAATTTAGCGACCGATTTAGTGAGCAATATTGATTTGATCCTAAAAATTCTGTATCGGTCGCTAAATCGGTTGTTATTAGCAACCAATTTTTTCAGTTGCTAAAATCGGTCGCTATTTCGATAATTTCTTACCTCTCTTCTCAAAACTAAAAATTATTACTGAATTAATTATAATAAATTTTGAAAGAATGAGTATAAAAATCTTTTATAACTTCTGAAGTCTCATTCAAAAATGTTATCTAATGTGTATGAACCATCTCAAATATGTAAGAACATAATATAAACTAAAATATGAATTAAAAATCTTATATGAAAACTCTTTACAACTTCTTGTCTTTTAGAGATTTATTAAGGTCTTGTATTTATATGCATAGAAACATTAAAGAACTTTTTAAAACATCATATTTCATTGTGTGACTAGTTTCCTGGTTTGGGTATTACCTATGCTTCCTTTTCGTTGAAAGTGTTAAACTTCGTCCAGAGTACAGTGGAGAAAAGCTTTTCAAACAGTTAGCTTGTTAATTTCTTTATTCCTTCAATCTCTTTGGTCAAAGCTTTACTACAATCACGATAATTGTATAGCTCGGATTTATTATTGAGAGTTAATAAATATATTATCAACTAATCATTAATTTCACAAATATTTAAATGATACTTCACTTTCATTCAACTAGCACGCATAAGACATTAAGTCCAAAATAAAAAAAAATAATAAACACTTAGTTCATTAGAATGCTGATAAAAAGTAAATCTATTATTTAAATAATATATATAATAATAAAAACAAATTATTTAATACATTATAAAAGATTTGAATTTTAGTCATGCTACTGTTTTCAACATATCTACTCATCAACCTTTACGCTTTTGACAAAATTTAATAATTCAGCTGTTGACTATTCAATTTATGCCATCACAAGGTACAGTTCTTTAAATAGTTTGAGGTCTGTATTAGATTGCAACACGAGATTTTTTCTTTGTCCCTTTCGTCTTGCTTTCCGAGAATTTCGCTTCTGTTGCATTCCTTTTTCTTTCGGTTCCAACTGATTATGCTGATTTAACCAAGAACACTGGCTTTTGGGCTTCTGGGGTCATCATTTCCTTCTCCCATCACCACCGGTATCTCTTCTTTCATCTTTCTTATTATTGTTTTGATCATTATTTTGTTTTCATTTAATTTCTTGAATTGTTGTGTTTAATTATTTCTTCGTCTATATATCCAGATTTATTCTTACTCGTGTAATTTTACCAACCATTATTGTTATATCTTATACTTATTACTGCAAGCCTCTTTCATTTTGTTTAATTTTATCAAACAAAACTGTTATAATTTTTGAAAAGTACAAATTTTATCAAATTATAATTAAGTAACTTTAAAAATTAATTAATTAATTAATTAAGGAAACTAAGAATAAAAGTTAGAAAAAATTAGATTATAGAGAGTAATTTATTTGCCAATAGAGCTGCTGCCTTAGAAGCCAGATCATTCGTGTAACTAATAGTCAAACTATAGAGCAATTAGGCTTAAATTGAAGTTAGAATTAAACATTATATATAAAGCTAAAAGTTTAACTTGTGAGGATGAGATTTCGAGGCTTTGTATAATTACGTAAGGATATAATAATTTCACGGAAAGAATTGGCTTATGCCAAATGATGATAAGACCATGATGATTCGCTAGAATTAATTAGAAAACTAGAAAAGAGTGAAATATTAATATTTTGAATTGGTGGAATGGTTAATTCATTCGTCTACTTAAATAAGTGTTGAAAAATTTAAATTTTTTTTTATATATATAATAATTTATTGATTAATAACAAATCATTAAATAAAAGATACTACAAAAAAAAAAAAAACTAACAAATATAATTTGATGAGAAAAGATTAGGTTTCTATATAAGACATCATAATTCTTATACTTCAAGACAGTTACTAGGGGTGGCATTTTCACCAGACCTTATGTAACATGCGATTATAAATGTGTTTATTTAGAGCGTTTAAAATAAATTATTTTTGGAATTGATTCGATTTGAATGAATTGAAAATAAATTATTGGGTTTGAAATTATGTAAAATATAAATTTTTAGATATGAATATTAATATAATGATTTGATTTTATAATTAAAAAAGAATATTGTAACTCCTATTTTAATGAATTATTCTTAGAGTGGTCTAATGATAATGTAAAATTCATGAATTTACAAATCAATTTAAAGACTTATTTTTTATCTCCATTCGAAAAAAAATTAAAGTTTATTTTAAAATTAAATCAATTTCAACTTCATTATATTCCAAATACACCATAACATAAATTATAGCAGAGCATTAATCTCTTATATCTTTTGGTGACTCAGTTGGAAGTGCTTAGAGCATTAACATGAGTTGCTACCAAATTGTTATATAAATTTAGGGTTTGTCTGTTTTCTTTTAGTTCGATTGGAGATTTGTTCGTGGACAACTTAAAGTGTGTAGCTGTCTCCCATATTGTTTGGAGTTCAGGTTGGTTTTCTATAATTATAGTTAAATTTTATAAGTATTGTTACTTTATGATATACTTAATTTCTCTAGGTATATTTGTAGGAAAGAAGTAGGAGGTCGAAGGATGTCTAGTGTCTCCTTGTTGTCCTTTTGTTTATTAAAAATTGTGGATAGTAATAAAGGAGTATATATAGACTAGAGTGGTTATCATTATATGTATGTTTAATCACGGACGGATTTGATTTTATATCTAATAAAATATAAAATTATTTATTATTTTATCAAATATTTATATGACAGTGAGTTATATTTTTGTGTTTTATATCATTAAAAGATATGACATAAAATAATATAAATTAATTAAACTAACAATTTTGTTATATGAATTTAAAATATATTAAAGTATTTTTATATAATAATAGGAGTAAAAATTAATAGAAAAATAATAAAAAAGAAACAACTAAATAAAATTAGAAAAAGAATAATATTATTATAAATAATATTAAAGTATTTTTTATATAATTATAGATATTAAAATTAATATTTAAAAAATGTTAAAAAAACTCTAAATCAAATAAAAAATATAAATAATATAAATATATGTAGAAAATTTTAAATTTTAATGCATAAAAAATACTAATTTTTTTTACTATCACTATACTATTAAGTTTTACTCTATACAATGCATCTATTAAAATAGTATATGAGTTTAAAATTTGTTTGAAAGGTCTCCCTTGAGTCTGTCCCATATTTAGTTAAATGCTTGTTTGATATTATTTACTTTGTGAAAATCGAAAATGTTGTTTGGTTGAGACCTCTAATTGAAGAAAATATTCTGCCATCATTTTTCTAAAAACTTTTGAATTTTTGATGTCACTGATGTTTATGTTGCTTTAATTCTAAAAGAAATTAGGATATTATTTGGTGGATGCTTCTAATTTAAGAAAAATACTGTCAAATTTTTTTTTTTAAAATTAATAAGTTGTAATTTTGTTATGTTTATGTTGTTTGAATTTTGTGGCACGATAATTTTAAGTTATTGTTTGTGAATAATGTACGATAGAAGTAACGCTCAACGGTAGAATAAAGTCTGAGTACTTTTATGGTGTCAATACTTTTCTAGTAAGCATCGACTCACAAAGTATTTACGTGCTGGCGATATAACCAACCACTTTTACTGCCATGGGTTCAAGCCTTGGTCTTGCATATGGACTAAATATGGGGAAGTTAATGTAGACGAGATTAATTGTTTTGCATTAATAGCCAATAGGTTTAAAGGTCGGTTAAGAAAGGCTAATGTAAGAGAAGTTATCTTGAAAGAAATTAATTGGGAGGTAACCGTAGGAAATATAATGAGATAATATTTAATGCAATTCGTGTTAGTAATATGGAGAATTTTGAATAAGAGATTTATCCGAAAGCAGCTAGCTAGGTTTGATGATCTTTTATAATACGCCGTATACAACCGTTGTTTGATGGTTGTGTTTATTCTAAATTGTTTGTCACGGTTTGAATGATGGTATTAAGACCGAGGCAAATCAAACCCAATATTCATTTGACTAGTGGGGCACTTTTGTTAATGAATAAGTTTTTGAAACAAACAACATTCTTAAGAATTACTATGAGGCGAAAGAATTAGCTTTTTTTACAGAATCATTTCGCCTCTCTCATCTTACAACTCTATCCTAAGAGCCTAAATCTCTATCCTAAACATACAATAATTTGTAAAAGAAACATTTTTCAATGCATAAATTTGTTTCACTTGTATTAATCTATAATTCCCGATTTCAATTAATGTTTAATACCAATAGAAACTAACTTATTGGGCAAATTAACCTACTAAATTCGTCAATAACAGCAAAAACAACAGCACACAACTCTTGCAAATGGCTCTGAAATCTACAAAAAATTAGAATTCACTTGGACCTGAAGTCAAAAAATAAGGACACTAAAAACAACAGAAAAAATATGATTAATAAAAGATTGTAAACCAAAAAATTGAAGAGAAAATCACCATGAATACAATGGCAATAATAGAATTTTGATTGGAGTTCCGAGGAGAGAGAAAATCAAGAAAGAAGGGGCACATACAGTGAGAAGAAGGGAAGGTTCATTGCAAGAAAAATGCTGACTATCGTCAGATTTACCGTCGAATTTCATATGCGAAATTGATGGTTATAGTTATTACCCTTGGATTAATCCGACAAAAACGATGTGAAAAATGACAAATCTGAATAGTCGTTACCGACAAAAAAAATATGACGGTAATGTCAACGAAAACAACTCGAAATAAAAAATTTCAAATATCAATTACCGTCAGATATATTCGTCGCAATATCCAACAATAACGAGAAACAAAAAAAACACTTAAAATAAATTTAGTTAAGATTATTATGAGATATGATCAATACAAAATTCGACGATAATTAATATTAATATTTGAAAAAGAAATCCAAATAATCAATTACATTATAATTAGGTTGGCGTTTTAATTAAAGCCTTCATTTTTTTCCACGGATTAGTTGTCTGTAAATATAGTCTGACGTTATTAAACGTTGTGTTTCACAGATAAATTGTCTGTAAATATAGTCTGATATTATTAAACGTTGTGTTTCATTAGATAAGCATTATTGACAACCTCATAGGCGGTAATACTACCAACATGCGAAATTCAAATTTTTTAATTTTTAATTTACCAACACCAAGTCTTTGGTAATTAATTTTTCAAATCTAGAATGTTGAAATTAAATTTTTATAATTAAAAAATTTAAAAATATTAACTTATAGACAAAAAGGTCGTCAGTAATATATTAACGTAAATTTTAATTTAAAAAAAAACTTTAAAGCTTACCAACATTTAAGTCATTGATAAATTAATATAAATTATTTTTAAATAAGAAAAGTTTAGTTTATGTTAACGACGGCTAGGCCGGTAAATTATTTACCTAATTAAAATTAATTTTTAATAAAAAAATACCTACCGACGGCTTGTTTGTCAACAATACTACATTGATAATATAAGCCTCAAACAACTACCGATTGGCACCAAGATGATGCCAAAGTTTCCAAACAACTACCGATTATAAATATAAGCCTCGAACAAAATCAAAACTAGCATAATTTAGCGATGTCCTCTTGTTTTTCCAATGGCTATGCATCGGAATGGTTGTCAATAATCAATGCGCTTCTAGTAGTGTCATGGGTTGGGGAGGATGGTCGCGCCATAATCGAGCAAAGCTTTTTCTCTAATTAGAAAACAAGTTAGGGAAGTTGAAAAGATTAAGGGTTCAATTAGCTAAGATGTTAACGGGCCACATAAGATGATTACAACATAATGGTCATTTAAGCTTTTAGGCGCCACTAATTTATAGTTCCTTTCATCTTCCATATTCTTGCATATGCTATGGTGCCTACGGAACTCCTCACAATACTTCCTATCAGTCACAGGGACACAAGAAAGGACAGTAGTATCTACCCAAGATCAGAGACTATAGGAAACTTTACTCAACATACTCGTAAGGACAGAGCGTGACATAAAGACTACACCTATAAATGCAAAGTAAAAAGATTGTTACTTAAAAGAGGTCGGATCTCACCCAAAAGAAGTCAGGCAAAGTCAACAAAATAAAAGAAAGTCACTTTTTCCACATTCTTTTTAAAGGACAACCAAAAAGTGTCCCTCCCATGCAACATTGTCACCTCGCAGCGACACCATTAGGGGAAATACAAATGCAAACAGGCAACAAAGCGGTAACAGTTATAGTTCTACCAAAGAATCGAAAACCTAAAATCCCCAAAAATAAGTAAAGGGTGATACCAATTAACCATCAAAAAGAGTCTTTTAAACTCAAAACACCAGCTTCAACAACAAGCAATGCAATAACAGTTAAAGCAACCCCAAGAATCGACAAACACAACACACTAACATCAACAACATTACTCAAAAGCAATCTCCGGTAAACAAAAATGCAAGATCATCAGGAAGAAGGTAAAAAAAAAACCAACCTCGAGGAAGATTGCAAAAGAAGGAGGGGCACGTCAAACAGTAGTAAAACACGAACGTTCTTCTCCACACCTGCAAGGCAAGACCTTCAGGAGAATCCAAGAAAGAGAAGTTTTGAAAGCAAGAAGTAATTGAAAAGCAAGAAAGGAAGGACTTTTCATGAAGAAATGAGGGAATGGAAAGGTTTCAGAAATGTGAAAAAGGAAAAGAAGAAGAATGGAAAGACCTTTTATAAGAAACAAAGAACGAACGGCTCCTTCACTTCTCTTTAAAACAAGTGCGTGCAGATCCTAAGGAGAAATTGTCGCGCAACGTTCGCTTTTCATTTAAAGGGGGGGACGTTCAAAAATTCAAATTTTGAAACACGTCGAGTTCCCGACCTCCAAACAGGTAGAGCACCCGACATCTAAGCAGGAGCCTCAAAATGTTTGAGCCCGACCTATAAAAGGCCCAAGACTCAAGCAGGGGCACTATTCATACCCTGACCTCAAGTAACAGATAAACGGAACGGTCATGCATCAATAAAGGTGGAACTACTCCAACAAAAGTGGTTATCAACTCTACTATAAATACATTGACACCCCTCAAATATAAGGTACATTCTAATCTACTAAAAATCTATTTAAAACTCTTACTAACTTAAGCATCGGAATATTTTGCAGGTATCACCACCCACCTCCTCACAAGGAACTCGGACAGGCGACATCTCGATATCAACAAGTCAGACGCTGCCATATAAAGGGATCTGGACCTCACATTCAAGCCCAAATCAACATTTCAGGTAACTTTTGGAACCGCAATAATTAAAAATTAATAAATAATTCATATTTTAAAATCCCTTAAAAGTTGATTTTTGCTATGCCAACACCCTCTGCGACTTGCTTTTTTATGTTTTGAATACTAAAAAAGTCCTCAATTTTACATTTTACTCACTTCCTATTTAGAAGAATTGTATATTCCCTGCTTTGACGACTTATTCCATGATTGTGAATAAAAATTTAGGATTTAGTTCTTTTATCTTTAAAGGATATATTTCAATAATATAATAATATTTTTAATAACTTTTAATAAAATATTTTTTATAACACTCTTAAAATACCTATAACAGTTCGGATTTTCTAAGTTATAGATTCGAAAAGTATCCATATTTGTAGAATTATAAGTGTTGCGGCTTTTTGAATTACACATGCGTGTGATCAATTTAATATTGGTCACTTTGTATACTGTTGTACATTCGGTTTTGTCAAATACACTGTGGAAAGGCAAAATTTTGTCCGTGCAAAGAACTAGAGAATAGTTATTGATGATGTGATAATTATTTTGTTGTGTTTGGGCCAGAAAAAACATATGAGTTTTTGGTACTTAATAAAACATAAGATGATATAAGTAGTCTTATTAAGTATGTGTTGGAGGTTTCGAATTCCATTTTTTACGTGGAGTCCTTAATCTGACAGACTAGAAAATATTTTGAGAAATAAAAAAAAATAATATAAGATTATAGATAGAGGATGCTAAGAGAAATTCAATTTTTTGGTGATATGGGCTCTTGCTGGACACATGAATGGACCAAGAAAGACCATCTTTGGTTTTCTTTTGAGCGTACTAGGAGGGTATTTTTTGAGATGTTCACAGCTTTGTATTTACTAAATGATATTAATTTGATTTGTCTTTATCAAAACTAAAAAAATTTAATATAATTTTATTTATAAACTACTTTTAAAAAATATTATCTAAATATGAAATATCTTTTGTATCTTGAAATGATCCATTTAAAAAAGTTGAATAAATGACCAAATGTACCCATGAAAGATGAAAATGCTGACAATTGTACCCATAGAAGACCGAAACTAACTTTGTACCCATTGAAGATGTGGTCTGTGTGACAAAAATACCCTGCCTTGGTTTGACACCAGCTTCGTACTTATACGAACCTAGGTGGCACTCCAAACCCCTATCTACGTGGATTTGAACGTTATTATAAGGATTAACCCATGAAGTGGAAACCCTAGGGAGTCATCTTCCCCAATTTGAACCACACCCCAGTAAATGCAATTGACTTCAACCTCATCCATTTTCAAGTGCACATAAGGAGAGAAGGAATTTTCTTGTGAGCCCTAGCATGTCGTTGCGAAGATATAACTCTCCTGCAAGTGATGGAACTTGCAGCAGTTCATCGAGTTCGAAGAGGATGAAGGGAAAGATGCTCGACGGAAAATGCTTGTGTGGGAGGGATGTTGTGTTGATAGAGTCTGGCACCATGACAAACCCTAATAGATGGTTCATCAGATGTCCTGGGTGGGCGGTAATATACACGCTGTGTTCTTGTTCAGGTTAGAAATCTATTTTTGACATTGTAGTTGACACTTCGGTTGGTTTATTTTTTCCAGACAAGAGATTGCAAATACTTTGTGTGGGTGGATGAAATTGAAGAAGGATGGGAGGGCCTAGCAAGAGCTTTAGCAAAAAGAAATTCCGATCAGTCTTATTCAAGGCATGAGGATGGCGTGACTGTAACGACTGGTCTGGAAAATCAGCCAGCATCGTCGATGATGTCCAGGAAATTGGAAAAATTTAGGGGTGAAGTTAGGGGGGAACTTAGGGGAATGAGACTGTTGCTCTCAACCATTGCGTTGGGGGTTGCCTTCTGTTTAATTTTTGAGTTGTATTTGGTTATGCAAGTGTAAGATGTGTATGAGTTGGGAACTTTGGTATGACATGCTGCTTAAGTGATTGTATAACTTTGATCTGGTTTTTATTAATTCTGATGCATTAACATAGGCACGAAGATTTCGATCTCTGGTAGTGTTATGTTTAGTTGTAGTTGATGCAGGCATGTAAATTAACACAAAGTTTATGTTGACACAATGCCATTGTAAACTGATCTGAATCTGTCTATTCCTCTTAAAGAAGCAAGTATTAGTAGAACAAGAAACATAGCATCAATATGCTTTCAGTTTCTATTCCAAGGACTCATCCAAAATAAAAAAAAAGGTGCTGTCAAAAGACTGATAAAATAACCATTGTAAATAGTGGATTCTGATTCACAAAATAATAAGAGTTATGTCATAAGCCGAACCAGACCATGTTTAGTTTCACAAAAAACACACTGAAATCAAGTTTAACTACCTTATCCTAAACCAGGCCATGATAATTACACAATACAAGAGTCTTGAGTTGCTCTTTATAACAAAACATAACATTAATGAACCACGAAATTCCTATGTTGATTGAGTCTCCAAACCCATGAGTTTCTATCAAAGTGGAGTTGAGTTACTGCTCCCACTTGAAACACCTATTTTTGATCCACTGAATGCGCCTTTCCTTCCACGTCCCCTGCTATGAAGTCCACCCCGAGCAGCTGTTCCTCGGCCTGTAGCACCCGTAGTCACTCACGGCGTTGGCATGAATTGCACAAACCGTCTGGATGTCCCAGCACTTGCACCTTGCAGTGGATGCGCTGTAGTTTCAGAGTTGTGTGTGGATGGGGTTGTAGTTGGTTTTTTGGCAGATGGAGTATGTGTTTGATGTGTTTTTGCAGTTGGAGGGGGCCGCTTAACACTTCTCCTTTTAACCTGTTTCCTGGTTGTTGCATTGTTGGTTGGAGGTTGGTGTTGTGTGGTTGTTGGCGGTGGTATTCCCTGTGGTGTGCCATGTTGCAGATAAGAAACAGATCTTAGAACAATTTGTTATTGTTGCAGCAATAACAACAGGATTATAACTAATGTAATGCACTTACTTGAGCAGGGTGTGGTGTTGCGGAATCATTTCCATCCTCAGTGGCTGCTGCTTCAGCCTCTGCAGCCTCTACTGTCTCCTCCCAGAACATTTCAGCCATCATGTCATCATCATTATCCCCTTCAGGCACTTGCGAAGGTGCACTCCCTTCACCCATTGCCACTTTTCTCTTTTTACAGGTCCTTTTATTATGACCAGCCTAAAGCAAAGAATACTTAATGTAAGTTGAACATACATCATAATTACATAGTTATTGCATCCTGAACTGATATGAATAAATAACACATATGAGCAGTACTACCTGGAGGCAGAATTTGCAGACAATAGTTCCAATCCTCCTCTTTGTTCTATGAGGGTCACTTTTATCAGCAGGGGCATCGTTTCTCTTGTCTCTCTTGTATGAAGGTCTCCCAATTGGTTTTCTGTATCGTGGTGGCAGAATAGGTAGGGTGTCTAGGTGCTCCCAGAACTCCTGGCTTGGAACTGCCCCCCGTAGTACCCTCTAAGAAAGGTTCCATCCAAACCTATTAAAGGTCTACAACCTCCCACAAATCCCTTCTTGCATGCATCAAAGCATACATATATCCTCAGAAACAAAGGATTCGAATCAGGTATAGGATTCGTATGTATCCTTATTGTCGAGCCAGGGTTAGTCTTTAGTATTTCATTACCATAATCACGAAGTCTTGCATACTGTGCAATCTCTGAACCCTCAATCCTCTCCTTCGCCTTCTTCATAGATCTGTAAATTTTCCTCTCATTGATGAGTACATCATATTCAGACCTGAAGTATTGGTCAGCCTCCCTCACTGTCAAGTTTGGTTGAACTCTAATCCTCTCCTCTAGCTCATCTATTACCCATTTCCTATCTGCTGACTTACAATGATTATCTCTGCTACAAGTATGTTCATTGACAAATGTCTTTACCTGATAACTTGCGGGAAACGTTCTCTTGGCACAGTAGATTTGCCAAGGATAGTCCTCATCGTAGCATATAGCCTTGGATCTTGTTAGTGCACAACGAGCAAAGAATATGCTCCTACCAATGTGGATATTAAACTTTCGGACAGCCTTCCTGAACTGGTTGAGAGTCTCAAACTCCATCCCCAATTCCAACCTCACCTGGCTAACCGGGGCATCAGCATTGCTCTGAGGAAAAACTGGAGTCTCAGTATCATTGTCACTTGCTATGCTATGCAAGTCCTCTGAAGAATAGCAATGATGTCCAGGGTTTTCATCAGAAAATTCATCCTCCTCAACTGGCACATAAAAGGTTGGTGGCTTCTCCGGATCAGGGTTCGGGATAAAGGATTGTCCTGTAGGGGAAGGCCTCCTGGTTGATCTCCTCTTGTTCCCCTTTTGCCCTCCATCAACCTCAAATGAAGGATTGCTTTGATTAGTTTGGGGGACCCTATTGGAATCAGAGGATCGACCTGAATCGGAGATCGATTGGGAAAGTGGATTCCTACACGGATGTGGGGTGTATTGGGTAAGTTGTTCAGGTTCAACAGGTTCAGAAACATTGGCTTCAGGCTGCTGGGAGGGTTGTGACTGACTTGATGGTGGCTGATCTGGTAGGACAGGGGTTGGAGGAGGCTGAGAAAAATGTCCTGCTTCATGGGATGATGCTGGTGGTGGATTTTCTGTCTCCTGGGACATACTCTAACTGTCCTCTTTTTGGGCCACAACTTCAGCCTGTTTATTTTCTTCATGGGCCTCTACCATGTTCTGGGCCTCACCCCTTCTTTGGTCCTCTTTCACAACTTGCACATTACCTACAATTTCAGCATCATCATGATCTTCCACTACTACCAATCTTCTCTTTGGATTCTTCTTTGGTGTTGGCGTCCTTTTGGCACATGTCTTTACTCTCCTCTTTGACGGAGTCATATTGTTCTCCTCAACAATCACAGCCTGGTCCACCGGATGCTCTGTATACACATTGATTTTGTTCCCATTCTTCACGGCTGCCTCATACATTCTAACTACATCCATATCAACCCTTAGGTCCCTCAATCCATCATCAAGCTCCTTCCCCGGTTCTTGCCAGTAAAAATTAGAAACGGACATATATCCAATGTCCTTCAACAAATCAGTTATAAAAAAACCGTTCAGTGTATCAACGTTCACCCTATTGATTTCTGTGACTTCACCACCAGTATAACTAATTGTCCCACCAGGCCCTCTCTCAAACCGTCCTCTATGATTAATACACAGTGTTATATGGATGGTGGTCATTCCTGGAAATGAAAATACCCAACACAAGCTAAGAAAACATTGTATCTAACCACAGGTAACACAAACCCTAACCCAACTTTTCTACCAATCCTCAGCAATCACATGATTTCTAACTAATGGGAATGACATGAAATTAATCAAAAATGGCTATGAGATACCTCTGTTCGCTGAGCAGCAAAGGTAGTGACCTCTGCGCCGTCCACCGCGACACCCTTTGGCTACGTATTGGCTTCGTACTAGCTTCTTCGACTTGGGGACGACGATGACGAAACCCCTTGATTCACCTTCTTCGCGTGGGAGTTATTCACAACACGTCTCCGATTGGGAAAGCATTCGATCGCGACCAAAATTCCTCTGCTAGGGCACACCTTTCCTCTCCCGTGCAATGTTCCTCAAAAACCAAACAGTTAGCAACAAAAAAAGGTTTAATCCACGTAGATAGGGGTTTGGGGGGTTTGGAGTGCCACGTAGGTTCGTATAAGCACGAAGCTGGTGTCAAGCCAAGGCAGGGTATTTCTGTCACACGGACCACATCTTCAATGGGTACAAAGTTAGTTTCGATCTTCTATGGATACAACTGTCAGCGTTTTCATCTTTCATAGGTACATTTGGTCATTTATTCTAAAAAATTTAGAAAAATTAGGTATTTGTTTCAAAGGAAAATCCAAACCCACTTTAAGTGTTGTTTTGTTATTCACTTTAAATTTAAATTTAAATTGAAAAATGTGAAAAGGCCTTGGTTATAAAAAAATTTGAATATAAATCCAATTTCGGATATAATTTTGGGAAAACGCTATATTTTTTACGGATATTAAATTTTGATTGGAATCACAAATCATGGTACATATAAATTTGTTGTTACACAAAATGGAAGCATTTTCGTTACCTATGATTTGGGGTCATTTTTCCTTTTTTAAGTAGAAAGTGGAATAATGCAAGTAAGGACACCAAACTTAGTTTGTGACTAAGTGTTCTATGGAATTAATTCCAAAGGTAGCCACATCAAACTTAGTGATTTACCTACATTAAATGCTTTTTTTTTTCACGTTTTTTTTTTTTTTTTAAATTAAAACTGTGTATTTTTTAGTGTTTGTCTTACCTTAGGAATCAAGACCACTGTGTATTTTTTAGTGATACCTCTATATGAAGTTCGAAGCCCATCCATTGGCCTACCTTCACATGTTTTTTCCACAACTTATTTAGCCCAATTCTCACCAAAACCTAATTAAGTTAATTGACATTCTAATCAGATGACTAATCACAATTACACCAGCACAAACCCTTGTTGCGTTCAGATTCATCTGAAAAAGCTGCTGCAAGGTCTTTTCACAAACTCCCAATTCAGCCGCACCAGTGCAGCTGTTATCACAAGTCACTTCTACATGTATGTATGTTTTTGAGGTCCATACTATAACAAGGGCCGTGC
>NC_029779.3:40794724-40795517 GCF_000817695.3 Arachis duranensis | reverse complement strand
AAAGCAAAGGATGGAAAGTGCAGCGCCTCTCGCACAATGAGGATTGTTGTGGGAGGTTTGAGATTCTGTTTGGACCTGGGCTTTTTGTTGGTCCAAGTATTAGTCCAAAAAAATTAACACCCAACAAAAAAATACTAACGGAAAAAATAAATTAATTTCTAATTATTTTCGACAAAAATTATCAACAACCCAAAGATGAATATCATTCAACTCTTTGTAATTCCTAATCGACCTGTTGACTATTCCTGCAATACTCGTTACCTCATTAAAAACACTCATGTAGTAAAGAGAAACTTGACATATTTTCAATAAAAAAAAACTAAAGTCTTCCCATACAGCAAGCTTCTCTTCCCTTGTATACGCACCATACACTAAACAAACTGCATAAATGAAAATTATTGTTTGTCAATTTTCTTTCTATACACAACTATCTCTCCTCTTTATAACAATTACTCAACCCAAACATCATATTATCCCCTATTATTAATAAACCTCTAGAAGTACCTTCTGATCCCATAAATTTCAAACCCACTGCATTATTATCCTAAAATTGCACTATATCAAACTTAGTAATTACCTCCTTCTTTATCTCTATCAATTCTAACATATTCATATTATTTTTACACTTAATTTTTTTTTACCATTTTCTACTTTCCAAATTTTTTTAAAAAGATCCAAAATTTAAAGAGAATATTCAGATGTTAATAGTGAACAGTTAAATAATTTAATATTTAAAATAAATGATTAAATTTATTTCTAAAAAATTATTTTATTTTTAAATTGGTTTTTAAAA
>NC_029779.3:40752903-40794714 GCF_000817695.3 Arachis duranensis | reverse complement strand
TTTTTGTTAGTTTTTTTTATTAATATTGTCAAAATTTGTTAATATAACACGTTAAGTAACACTATAATATACATCTAAGAGTTTTAATTAATTATTAATATAATAAATTTATGAAATTAGATCAAATCAAAATTAATTGAAAAAAGAACTTAAAGCTTTAGAATTTTTGTTACGGTCTGGCCCAAGCCACGCACGGGTCGACCCGACCCATCGGGAACCCGGCCCGGGCGATCGAGCCATCAGCATCCGCCACGACATCTGGACACGCGTCATCATCATTCCCCTAATACAGCTGGGAGGAACCTTCGCAGAAAGTGGGCTCGTCCCCTCAGGGCCCACTTCTGACACAGTATAAATAGGGAAGGACAGTAGGGAAGGACCTGTCCTTCCCCAAGGTACATCATATGCCCTTCCCCGAGGTACGTCATATCCTTTCACCTAACCATTTTGCCCGCCTGCACATCGCTGACTTGAGCGTCGGAGTGTCTTTGCAGGTGGCACCCCCCTCATCCTCTCTCTGCAACAAGTGCTCGGCTACTCGGCAAACCCAACTCTAGTGCGACCAAAGCAAGGGCGTCCCCACTCCCTCACCTACTCACCCGATCTGTCCGGAAATCGACTACCGAATATTGGCGCCGTCTGTGGGGACTCGATCTAGATGGAAGTCGCGCTGGGTCCCGGAGACCAAGCCCGAGCAGCCGGAGCGGAGGGGGCAGCTTCCGTCGCCTCGTTAAGGGGGCGGCGGAGGTCCCCCCAACAACACACGAGAACACGACAATTCGGGGGAACGGGCGGCGATAGCGCCATAATAATGCAGGAGCTACGCCACAGGGTCCAGAACTTAGAGCGACAGCTGGCCGACCGGGAGCGGGACGGACGAACTACCGATCCCAGCTACACCCCGTCTCCCGGGAGCGAGGAGGAAGACTCTCACCGAAGCCGCCCGCAGCGTACATCCGTATCCCGAACGGAAGCGGAGAGCACGCGGGAGGAGTCTCCCATACTGAGAAGACGAAATGACACGATCATCTACTCCCGTGGCAGGCTAACCCGCCGAGCGGCAAGAGGTCGCGAAGACGGGGAAGGGAGATCCGAGAGAACACGACAACCTGTGATAATGGGCGTCACCCCATTCCACCGATCTATCCTCGAGGTCCGGTTGCCGAAACATTTCGACAAACCAACGGACATGAGGTACGACGGAACTCAAGACCCTCTAGAACACCTCACGGCCTTTGAGGCCAGGATGAATCTGGAGGGAGTGGGGGACGAGGTAAGATGCCGTGCCTTCCCAGTAACCTTAGCGGGGCCAGCGATCAGATGGTTTAACGGCCTCCCGCAAGGATCCATCTACAGTTTCTCGGACATCAGCCGTGCATTCCTGGCCCAATTTACAACACGGATAGCGAAGGCCAAGCACCCTATCAACCTTCTAGGGGTAACCCAGAGACAAGGAGAACCGACCAGGAGGTACCTAGATCGGTTCAACGACGAATGCTTGGAAATCGATGGCTTAACCGACTCGGTGGCCAGTCTTTGCCTGACAAACGGCCTCCTCAACGAGAACTTCCGAAAACACCTTACCACGAAACCGGTTTGGACAATGCATGAGATCCAGACGGTGGCAAAAGAGTACATAAACGACGAGGAGGTCAGTCGAGTTGTGGCCGCCAACAAGCGGCAGCCCAGCTACAATCAAACTCGACAACAGAGCAATGGAGAAAGGCCAAAGGGACAAATCAGGGAAGAGGCGCTGAGCAAGGCACCAAGGACGTTCCCCCGAGTCGGGAAATTCACCAACTACACTCCACTTACTCTCCCCATCGTGGAAGTTTACCAACAAATAGCCGAGAAAGGGATCCTGCCGAAGCCCCGACCACTCAAAGACCGCACTGGAGGGAGCAAAAACCTTTATTGTGACTACCACAAAGGATACGGCCACCTAACGCAGGATTGTTTCGACCTGAAAGATGCATTGGAGCAAGCGATAAGGGAAGGTAAACTAGCGGCCTTCTCCCACCTAATCAGGGAGCCAAGGAGGCGCTACCGCGACCAAGACGAGGAAGGCAAAACCCGTTCGGCAAAAAGGCGACAAGAGCCAGAAAGTGGAGAACATGGCCTCACTGTGATAAACGTAGTGACGGCCAAAAACGCCGCACCAAGATCCAAATCCGCACACAAGAAGGACGCCAAGATATTGTCGATCTCCTCCTCGTCGGCGCAAAACTCTAAGAAGCCTCCATTCATTTCTTTCGGCCCAGAAGACCAATGGTTCGACGACGTCCCGGAAAACCCGCCCATGGTCATAACGGCCCGAGTAGGGACCGGTCACGTCAAGCGCATCCTTGTTGACACGGGAGCAGATTCGAACATCATGTTCCGCAACGTGTTCGATGCGCTGGGATTAAAGGATGCCGATCTGACGACTCACCAACACGGAGTAGTTGGATTGGGCGACCACTTCATCAAACCGGATGGAATAATATCCCTGCCAATCTCAGTAGGGCAATCCCAGGGCAAGAGATCGGCGATGGCCGAGTTCGTGATCCTCCGAGACTCCACCGCCTATAATATCATTCTGGGAAGAAAAACGATCAATGATTTCGAAGCCGTAATCAACACAAAGCTGCTGGTCATGAAGTTCGTCGCCGACGACGGTTCCATAGGATCCATAAGGGGAGACCTTGAGACGGCGGTCGCTTGCGACAATGCCAGCCTCTCCCTCAGAAAGAAGTCTAAGGAGGCGTCCGGTGTGTTCTTAGCCGACCTGGATGCCAGAGTAGACGACAAGCCTAGACCAGAACTAGAAGGGGATCTGGAGAAGTTCAAAATCGGGGACGAAGAGGGAAGATTCACATTTGTTAACAAGAACCTCCCACATGAGTTGAAGGAGCCTTTGGTCGAAATGATAAGAGCCAACAGGGACTTATTTGCCTGGACTCCAGCCGACATGCCGGGCATAGACCCGAAAATCATCTCGCATCATCTAGCCGTCAAGGCAGAAGCACGCCCGGTGGCCCAACGGAGGAGAAAGATGTCGGCGGAAAGAGCGGAGGAGGTGGCCAGACAGACGGCCAGTCTCCTAGAAGCAGGCTTCATACAGGAAGTGGACTACTCGACATGGCTCTCGAATGTAGTATTGGTAAAAAAGCACAACGGCAAGTGGAGAATGTGCGTAGACTATTCCGACCTTAACAAAGCATGTCCCAAAGATTGCTTCCCCCTCCCTAACATAGATGCACTCGTCGACGCCGCGGCAGGATACCAGTATCTAAGTTTCATGGACGCCTACTCCGGTTACAACCAGATACCGATGCACCGTCCAGACGAAGACAAGACGGCGTTCATAACGCCAGGGGGAACTTTCTGCTATAAGGTAATGCCATTCGGCCTAAAAAATGCGGGGGCAACATATCAGAGGCTGATGAACAGAATATTCCACGACCTCATAGGAAAGACAGTTGAAGTCTACGTGGATGACATCCTCGCAAAAACAACACGACCTGATGACCTTCTGAGCGACTTGGCGAGTGTATTCGCGTCCCTCCGACAACACGGTATGAGGCTGAATCCCCTCAAGTGTGCTTTCGCCATGGAAGCTGGAAAGTTTCTCAGATTCATGATAACCCAAAGAGGGGTGGAAGCCAACCCGGAGAAATGTCAAGCGATACTCCAAATGAAGAGCCCAGGCAGTATTAAGGAAGTCCAAAGGTTGGCAGGTCGGCTGGCTTCATTGTCGCGTTTCCTTGGAGCATCGGCAACAAAGGCCCTACCGTTCTTCAATCTCATGAAGAGAGGAATAGCGTTCGAATGGACACCCGCATGCGAGGAAGCCTTTCAACGCTTCAAAGAAATCCTAGCGACACCACCTGTCCTCGGTAAGCCAAAAGAAGGGGAGCCATTGTACCTGTATTTCGCCATAACGGGAGAAGCCTTGGCCTCAGTTTTAGTACGAGAAGAAGGAAGGACACAACAACCAGTCTATTTTGTCAGCAGGGCCTTACAAGGGGCAGAGTTGAGATATAACAAATTGGAGAAGTTAGCTCTGGCACTCTTGACCTCCTCGAGGAGATTAAAGCAGTACTTCCAAAACCACCAGATCGTCGTGAGAACGGATCAGGGAATCCGGCAAGTGCTTCAAAAACCCGACTTGGCGGGGAGAATGATGACCTGGTCGATTGAACTCTCTCAATACGACATACGATATGAACCCCGGCAGGCCATCAAAGCGCAGGCAATGGCGGATTTTCTAGTGGAAGTAGCGGGGGACCCAGCCGAAGACACGAACACACGGTGGAAACTCCATGTAGACGGAGCCTCCAACCAGACGTTCGGGGGTGCCGGGGTTATCCTGGAAAGCCCGGCTGGAGTCGTATACGAGCAATCAATTAAGTTTGATTTTCCCGTTTCAAACAACCAAGCAGAGTATGCAGCGTACGAAGCCCTCATAGGAGGCTTAACTTTAGCGGTAGAAGTCGGGGCAACGAGGTTGGAGATATGCAGCGATTCGCAAATCGTCACCTCCCAAGTAAATGGAAGTTATCAAGCTAGGGACTCACTGCTACAGAAATACTTGGAAAAAGTCAAGGACTTGAGCCGAAAGTTTGAAGAAGTCACGATCCAGCACGTCCCGAGAGAAAAGAACACACGGGCAGATCTCTTGTCAAAGTTGGCTAGCACCAAACCGGGAGAGGGTAACCGGTCTCTAATCCAAGGAAAATTGAAAGAGCCAGCAGTCACATTACACCTCTCGAAGCTAAGCCCCTCCTGGCTGAATCCCATTATCGACTTCTTAGAAAGCGGCAAGCTCCCCAACGACGAAAAAGATGCCAACAAGCTAAGAAGGGAAGCCGCCAGATACGCCATCATCCAGGGTCAGCTTTTCAGGAAGGGATTCAATCATCCCCTGCTGAAGTGTTTACATCCCGACCAGACGGACTACGTCCTCAGGGAAGTCCATGAAGGATGCTGCGGCCACCATATAGGTGGCAAAGCCCTAGCGAGGAAGTTAATCCGAGCAGAATATTACTGGCCATCCATGATGGCTGACTCCAAGGAGTTCGTTAAGAAGTGTGTCAAGTGCCAAGAAAACGCCAACTTCCATCGTGCACCCGCCTCTGAGCTCAACTTGCTAACGGTCTCTCGACCATTCTCACAATGGGGAGTCGACCTCTTAGGACCTTTTCCCGTCGGTCCGGGACAAGTCAAGTACCTCATAGTCGCTATCGACTACTACACAAAATGGGTAGAGGCCGAACCGCTGGCTAGCATATCTTCGTCCAATTGCAGGAAGTTCATGTGGAGACAAGTCATAACACGATTCGGTATCCCGGAAGTCGTCATCTCGGACAACGGGACACAATTCACCGACAAAAAGTTCACAGAATTCCTCACCGGCCTGGGCATAAAGCAGAGATTCTCCTCGGTAGAGCACCCACAGACAAACGGGCAGGTCGAGTCCGCAAATAAGGTCATCCTGCAAGGGCTCAAGAAGAGGCTGGATAGCAAGAAAGGCTCTTGGGCCGACGAGTTAGCCTCAGTCTTATGGTCCTACCGAACAACCGAACAATCCTCCACCAAAGAGACACCCTTCCGACTAACCTACGGATCAGATGCAGTGATACCCGTAGAGATCGGAGAACCGAGTCCACGATTACTCCTGAAGGGAGTAGACGAAGCCGTCGAGAAAGACCTGATAGAAGAAACCAGGGAAATGGCCCATCTGGCAGAAGCAGCGCTAAAACAAAGAATGGCCTTACGCTACAACGCCAAAGCACTCAAAAGGAAGTTCGAGGAAAACGACCTCGTCATGAGGCGTAACGACATCGGCCCGTCCACCCCGGGAGAAGGTAAACTGGCGGTGAACTGGGAAGGACCATATCGAATCAAGGAGGTAATTGGAAAAGGAGCATACAAGTTAGAAAGACTCAATGGCAAGGAGGTCCCGAGGACATGGAATGCGGATAACTTAAGGAGGTTTTATTCATAAGCCATCTATTTCGTAATAGCACTTCAGTGTCTTTGATATAATGATTGAACCCTCCTAACTCTCTACATTCTATATTTGCCCATGTTATTCTCTATATTTGCCTATGTTATTTTCCAAATTCTAACCTTCTGAGCGACCACTATAAGGACGATGATACGAGGCCTCGGGACTGATCACCCCGGGAGCCCCTCAGTTCAAAAAATACGGTGAACGACCACAACAAAAACGTACGCCATAAAATGGCCAACGCGAGTAAACGGGAACGCGAAGTAAATCGACGACAAATAAAACAAGAAGTTAAACATACGGGCAAACAAGCCCACAAACCCACTAACGGGCACCAAAGTCGTAATAACAGGTTCAACAAAAAGCTCAAACAATACAAACATCACTTTTTCGGCATATCGACAACTTTGCCATCCTTAATGGTCTTGAACACTCCGATCGACGACACATCGAAATCCGGGGAAATGATCTTCACCTGAGCTTTGAGGGCCTCTTCAGTCATAAAAATCGCATTCTTGCCCTACTCCTTGACTTCCTTATGCTTCCGTTTAAACAACTCAGCCTCCTCCCGGGCAGCCTTGGCAGCTGCCTCCGCTTTGTCCCGTTCTTTCTCCAGGGCGGACAGCCGACCTTGTGCAGCGGTTAGCTGGCTTTTCAAGGTCTGCTCCTGCTCCGTCAAACGGGACACGGAGGCGTCGGCAGTCTTCAATTTCTCCTCGGCAGAAGCAGCTTTTTTCTGAGAGGCGTCAAGCTTGTTCCCCGCTTCGACTAGCTGATCTTGAAGCGTTTTTACTTGGGTTTTGTATTTATTATTGGCGCCAACCGCAGACTCAAGCTTCCGACGAAGCGAGGCCATACCAGAAAGCTCAAACTCAGCCTTCCGGGCTATGGCCGCGCCACGAAGAAGGGTACGGTACATCCACCGAGCCTGCCCCGAGAGGTCGGTGCCATGGAAGTGATCCTCCGTGCCCGGAAGCAGTTGGGCATCTATGAATGAAGCGGCATCAAAATTTCTCTCCATGACAGTCAAGACCCCCTCGGGGCTAGACTACGACCTCTGTCTCTTGGGAGTGGGGATGACGGACAACTCCTCCTCATTCTCCCGGCGAGAAGAGGACGAGTGCCCGGGAATAGGAACCTCGGGAGGAATCGGGGTCGCGGAAGTCGGAGTGGCAACTTTAGCAGACGCTTCGACTTCAGGAGGAGGCACTTCTGGGGGAACCGTCGCCTGATGTCCTCCAGTCTCCTCTTCCTCGTCGTCCTGAAGGAAGGTTTGGTACAAGTTGTCCATGCCAGTCACTTCAGCAGAAAGCCCCACTACAGAACAAATCGAAAGATAAACAAGTTAATAAAAGCAACAAAGGAAAATTCAAACAAGTGACTACACGACAAGAGAACTCACGAATATAATCTCGGGCGGCCTCCCGGTTACCCATGAGGAGATGAGGGTTCACATTATTCCTCCCAAGAACTGCCCACAGAATATCGGCTATCCGCCGATCCACGGTCGACATCCCTTTATAAGTAACTTTGATAAAGGGATTAGACCCCGCCCCGAAACTCCAATACGTCGGGATGAGGCGCTCCTTTTCCAAAGATAACCAAAAAGGGTGGCGACCCTTAGCCGGACGGACCTTAAAGTACTTATCCTTGAACCCATGGTAGGAGTCCTCGAACAAGCCAAAGATTCTCCGGCCCTGGGCAGACCGGAAGGACATGAACCCCTTCTTATGTTTCCCCTCCTTCGAAGGGTTAGTTAGATTAAAGAAAAACAAGAAGACATCAACGGAGACCGGCAGCTCAAAATACTTGCACACCATCTCAAAACAGCGAATGGACGCCCAGCTGTTCGGGTGCAATTGAGACGGTGCCACGGAAATCCGGTTTAGGAGGCTCATTTGAAAAGGGAAAAAGGGGATGCGGACCCCAACCTGGGTGAACATGGCCTTATAAAACCAGATCCAATCGGCAACCCGGGGGGCATTGAAATTAATTTCATAAAGCCGCTCGTGAGGGGCGGGGACATAAACATCGTAGTTCGCCTCCTCGTCAGTACCCCCACAGAGATATTCGGCTTGGCGAAACTCCGTTAGCTCCTCCTCCCCCATCTGATTGGGAGAGTTCTTGAGGTCGGAAACTACCCACGCATACGGGTCGTAACCCGCGGCGGAGGTCGAAGCTCGGCTAACGACACGAGGCATACCTACAGTGGGGGCACCGTGCGGTTAGTCCGTGAGGCCGGAATCCGGGAAAAACCCAAAGAAACCCCTCGTGCCGTAACCACAAGGGAAACCAGACAAACCAAGACCGAACAAAAAGCATAAACCCCCCATGATCAACAAAAGGAAAAGAAAGTGCATCCACAAAATGCGCCCATGAATAACCAGAAAAAGCAAGAAAAGAGCAAGAACAGAGCAGGAACAAGAAAAATGATCATGACAGACATGCAAGCAACCATTAGAGTAAAAGGAAAAGAAGCAGTTACCTGGAAGAATTGAGGAAGTTCTAATAAGGACGAAGCACACTAGAGCGATGGAAGCAACCTTTGCGTAATGAGAGCGGAGGAAGGACGAATGGGCAGTATGATCAGGAACGTAGAGTAAATAGAAGAAGAACGGAAGCGTGAAAACTGTTCAAAACCGCTCTAAGTGGAAGCGCGAAAGACCTGGGGGCAAAATCGTCTTTGCACACATGGGGTTTTTCAATCTTTTATGGGCATTTAATGCCCCGCGCAAGAAACGAGGCGGAAATGGAACGCCCCGAACCACGAACGGGCACGCATGCGGGCAGCGCGTCTCTCACACGAACGGCCGACCAGACGACAACGATAATAGAATGCTCGCCGCCAACAGCCTATACGGCAAATTAACGGCGCGTGGGGGCACAAGTTTCATACTATAATTTAGTATTAGTTTTGTTACGGTCTGGCCCAAGCCACGTACGGGTCGACCCGACCCTTTGAGAACCCGACCCGAGCGGTCGAGCTCTCAGCGTCCGCCACGACACCTGGACACGCGTCCTCGCCATTCCCCTAACACAGCTGGGGGGAATCTTCGTGGAAAGTGGGCTCGTCCCCTCTGGGCCCACCTCTGACACAGTATAAATAGGGAAGGACCTGCCCTTCCCCGAGGTACGTCATATCCTTTCACCTAACCATTTTGCCCGCCTGCACATCGCTGACTTGAGCGTCAGAGTGTCTTTGCAGGTGGCACCCCCCTCATCCTCTCTCTGCAACAAGTGCTCGGCTACTCGGCAAACCCAATTCCAGTGCGACCAAAGCAAGGGCGTCCCCACTCCCTCACCTACTCACCCGATCTGTCCGGAAACCGACTACCGAACAATTTTGTAATTTGAGATTGATTTTATTTAATTTCATAAATTAATCATGTTAATAATTAAATAAGATTATGAGATGTGTATTATGATATTATTTAACGTATTATATCAATAAATTTTATGTTATTAGTAAAGAAAGTGATAGAAGGATTATATGATTACTTTAAAACCTTTAAGATGAATTTAATTTAAAAAAAATTAAAAATTAATTTAAAAAAATGAATCATCTTTCAAAAATTAAATGAATGATTTAATTTTGTTTGAGTAAATAACTTAATTAAGTTTTTTTTATTAATTATTTAAATTTATTAATTTCTATTCTATTTTTTTCATTAAAAAATATTTTTTATTTTTTTATAAATATTTAAATAATTTTTTAAAAAATATACTAAATATTAATATTATTATTTTTCATAAATTAAAAATTAAAAAAATAATTTTTAAAACTTTCTAAACAACAGTTGCTCTTAATACGTGTAAGCCGATAAGCACGTCAAAGCTCTCAACTGAATTTGATTTCTCGTTTTGAATCCAAGAATTGACTACGGTTGTGCATTCCAATAAGTATAGCATACCATCAGTGGCATCCGGCACGTATATTTTTAAACGCCGCCTCCTCTGACGATATATTAAAATCACTAAAATAAAAAACATCTTTGAACTTTGAAGAATTCAATGGGTTTAGCCGAATATTTTTCATCTTTGTACAGTTGTACGTGTGATTTCTACGTTTCAACTTGTTTTAGTTCTGTATAAGAGATAATATTTAATTTAATATCTGAATTTATATATAAATTTTAATTTAGTCTTTAAAATTTTAATTATTTTTATTTAATTTTTAAAATTTATAAACATATTTTATATTAATTTTTGAGACAATTTTTAGTATAAAAATATTAATAGAGTACTGTTATAAACTATTAGATGTACGTTAAAATTTGTAAAATAATACAGTTTTGATTTTGACATTTAAATAGTTTAAAAACGGCATCATATTATTTATTTTATTAGGTAAAATTTTAATAAATACTATTTACGAAGTTGTTTTTGGATTATTTGAGTGCCAAAACTAAAACGACATCATTTTACAAGATTTAGTGTCGCATCCAGATGTTCACGACAGTGTTCCGTTAACGTCTATACGTTGAAAATTATTTCAAGAACTAACATGAGATATGTTTACAAAATTTAAAAACTAAATAAAAGCAATTAAAACTTGATAGACCAAATTGTGGCTTGCATGAAGACCAAATTGAATATTATCTCATAATTTTGAGTAAAATATTTTTATTATTAATTTATCGAACATGTATCCTAAAATCACATATTAATATTATTAATTAAAAAACTTATACATAATTTTAATATATATTTTTATAGCACATGATAGTTAATTAAATTATTTTATTATAAAAGTCTTTATTTCAACACTTCAATTATTAAAATACTAGATGCGTAGACTTGAATTCTTAAAGAATTGTTACTCGGTTAACATTTTAATTTTTTAAAAGAAAATTAAATACCTATTCTTTAAACTACAAAAAATCTCAACTCTCAAGTCAGCACATTTGTCGTACAAAAGTTTAACTGTATTTACAAATTTTATTATTTGAAGATAAACGGTTTGGAAATTTTTATAAACTGCTCAATACCTTGTTTTCTAATAATTTCCAGAATTGGAAGATTTTATTTATGCTTTAATTTAATTTATTAATTAAAAATTTATCCATAATAATTTTTAAAAAATATTTACGTATATTTAAGGATAAACTATCGTTTCTATTTATGAAAGTTCTAAACATGGACAAATTTACCTATAAAAACTAAAATTAAAATTATACCTAATGGTTATCGGTGACTAAGAAAAGAGGAGTTGAATTTTGGTCTCATGTTAACTTTACTTTCAAACTTTGAATTCTGTTAAGAAACTTTGAATCGAAAATAGGAGATACTTTAATTTTGTCTCTTGACGTATTGGGAGTCAAATAGATTTATGTGCAATGTGTATTACAGTGAACTATTGCTGGATAGTAAAATCAGAAGATACTTTTGTTTTGTCTCCTATAGTACAGAACCAGAAACAGAGAAGAGAAAGGAAAATGACATATTGATGTATCCTAGTTCAGCTACTCAGTGCAATGTAGCTTACATCCAGTCTCCATCACAACAATGATGAAATTTCACCATCTTTCAATAAAATTACAATCACCAATTCTCCCTAGGATTCTAACTAATCCTATCTGAGACAAATCTAGTTTCTAACCCAAACAAGACTTGACTAGGAACTTATCCTAACTTTCAACAGCAAAGTACTAACTCAACTTACAAGAAAATCCTCTCAGGATCATAACAACAAAACAAAAAAACTAACTAAGAATTTCTGAGATAAACTTAGACTTTTTCTCTAAGTCTAACTCTCTGTCTTTTTTCACTCAATGGCTTTTACATATAAACTTCACCATTTTGCCTTTTACCATTGAAACACAGAAAGAACTAGACTGAGGTAATGAGATACTCAATGAAAACTATGAAGGAGAAGAATAAACAGCTCAGTGAGCTATGGAAACCCAAACATTGTGCTCTCACTCCTTACTTCAATCCTTGGCCGTTCATCCCTTTAATTGAGGAATGAAGCTCCCTAGGCTTGAAACTTGCTTTAGCACATTGTTTGACTTCTTCTCCCAAAATCAGATGTAGCAACGGCGTGACAGAGAAGAGATGAGGTAGAAGTAGTGACCAAATCAAACATACAACCATACCTTCCATCTTCTCTTTCAACCTTTTTCATCTTGCTTATTGAATCTGGACCGCATCTTCTTACTTTGGCTCCAAGTTTGATTTTTGAGTGTTGATTCACAGCGGAGCTTCATCATCTTTGATTTCTTCATTTTTCCAAATCAGTGCTTGTAACACAGAAGATTTCTTCAACAATCTTCAACGAAACAAAAATATAGAAACTCTCTTTTTGTGATTTGTCCTTGGATGTGATATTGCCTTTGGCCCTATCTTCTTTGACCTTTTCTTTTTTTGCTTGAAATTAAAAACTTTCTTTTTGTTCTTCAATTGTGCCCTAGCACATTGCTTCCTTTCTCTTTCCTTTTTGATTTAAAGCCTTCACGTGGGTGATGTGAAAGAAAAGAGAAGAGAGAGAAGAGAGAGTTTGGTTTTGGTAGAAAGTGTTTTGGTTCGGTGGTGATGTGAATTGGTTCAAATGAAATGAAAACTGAATCACTTAGTTAGAAACTAAATGAGAAGATTGGATTTGGATATGGACCACCGGTTGGACTTGTGATGAACTTGGGTTAATTTTTTTCTTTTCTTCATTTTGCTAGAGGCTTGTTTTTGTTGCTGATAGGAAGGATTTGTGATGGTAGCAAATATATTCTTAGGCCATTGTGTGTGTTTGTGTGTGCCAGATGCTATTTTGGCTTGTATGATTGCTTCTTCAGTCAGTTTCAATTCAATTTATTTTTTGCACACTAAACAAAACAAATCAAACATACAATTGGCTTTTAACCCAATAATATTTAATTATTGTCTTAATCATAGTTTAGTTCTTTAAACTCAACAATCTTTTCCTTGATGATAAACATTATAAAATGAATTGAGAAGAAGTGAGAAGAGTTTAAGATACTTTCCTTGGATGTTTTCTTTGATTTGAAGCTCCTCCTTTCTTTTAACAAGCTCCCCTGAATATTTACTTTTATCAACCTATTATTAATATAAAGTAGAAACAATTTTAAACATCCAAGAGTTTTGCAATCAGTTTTGATGTATTGGTGAACCTGTTTGATTTTCTAAAAAATTACAAGGCTTTTATCAAAAGATATCATCAACCAACCTTGAATCAGAGCTAATAAAAAATCTAATAAAAAACTATATGCCAATTCAGTGCTAAAACAATGATTAAAGTCATTCATTTAAAAGATCAAATATCAATCAAAATATCAAGAAACATGTATAACCTGATTTCAATATCATAGCAATATGCTTAATCAAAATTTCAAATACCAAACAAAGACTATACACAATCAGAACAGTATATATAGGCTGCAACAGTTAACATTAATAACAAATTTAATGGCTATTTCAATTCATTTTCACTCTTTCTCCCCCTTTTATTATCAAGGAGGAAAACTTGCATAGAAAATAGTCCAACATGCATTCCAAAAGTGCAAAAGCAGGTAAAAATGTTAGTGTTAAAGTTCTTATGACTATTACAGTCATCCAACAGTAAATAATACCCAAAGATCAATAAAATTCAAAGACCAAAAGAAATAAAATAGTGTTTCAAAAATAATTTTTCAACAGCATCAATATTGAGCAGAGACTAGACACTAGATCCCTCATCCTCGGTTCTAAGAAGATCTTCTTCTTGATCGGACATTGCTTGTTCGTCATCCAAGGAGTCTATATACTTGAGAAACACCTCAACTCTGCTTTGAGATTTTTGAAACAAGTTCTCATTTTGGATAGCTAGTTTCCTAGCTTGTTGGCTCGAGTTGATCATTTGTTTAGTGAGGTTTATAAACTCATGTAACACATCCTTAATAATGTCCTTCACTAGGTACTTATGAGAAGAAGATGTCCCTGCAGTAGATAGAGGAGGAAGACTTTCGGCCTCTTCTTCTTCCAAAGCAGTCTCCCTGGCTGCCTTTGTACCCTTTTTTTAGATTGCTTTACTGCACCACCACACTTGAGATATGAAATTTTGTCTTCTAGGGTCTCATTGCTCAAATCAACAACAAAGTACTCAAAGATGCAAATTAAAAACATTCCATATAAAAGCAAGACATTTTTATCACTTTTGATATAATAAAACATATGGCACATCATCAAGTAACCAAAAGAAATTTTTATTTTGTTGAGCATAGCAAAGAGGACCAAAGTATAAGAGAAGGTGACCCTTTGATATGAACCACTTTAGGACAGTAGAATGTGAGTGATAAGGCGGTGAAGCTGTTCTTTGGAAAAACCTAAGTCTCTATGATTTGGTATAACACCATCCAAGAGGGATATGTTCTCACATATATTGGTCAAAATATCTATGTGTGAAATCCAAAGATTATTATCCCACTTTCTAGAAATGTAGGCATTTACTCCTACATCAGAATAAGCAAGAGATTCACCAATGTTTTCTTGGTTCAAATAAATTTGACAGCCCTTAACGTATGAGTGAAGAGAAGCCTCACTATAGTGTATGTTGGCATAGAATTTTTTGACCAAATCAGGGTATACAGGCTTACGAATTTTAAAAAGCCTTTCCCAATACAAGTATTTATAATTTTAAAGAAAATCAATTTCTTTTTTAGCCAAAGATTTTAGGCCAGCAACATAAGTGGAGCACAGGAGTCATTTGGAAACAATGTCTGTAAAACTCAAAATTCATGCTAAAAGAAAATTATAAAGAATCATAATAAGAGTGGGGGCATTTACCAAAATAGGATTTGAAGGCAACTGGATCAGTTTATAGAGGTTCCTTTACAGAGTTAATAAAAGGTATTTTGTTACCTTTCGAAGGGTGAGAAGAGGGGCCAAGCGTCTTTGAGGACGAGAGGTTGATCGAGGAGGAGGAGAGGTTGGTGGTTCCTCATCAGTAATAGGTCTCTTTCCTTTCGCCACTTTTGCCTTTCAAGTGCCTTCCTATTGAGGTGCCAAAGATGGCCTCGGATTGGTGGCCTTTGTTGTAGCCATTGGTTTGGGTGGTCGAGAGGAATAAAATGAAGAATACGAGTATGTGTAAATGTGAGTGTGGGCTTGTAATTTTTGTGGAGGGTTGTGAGGTGGATATATGGTACTAATATCTCTGTGGGTAGCGACCTTCTTTCTCATCATAAAAGGGATATGAAAGAAGAGAAAGTGGAAGTAGTGGAGTAATGTGAAAGATGAGAAGTTATCAATCAATAACTGCTTTAAATGCTCAGAAATCCTTTGAAAGACGCAAAGAGAATAAAGAAAACTTGATTTAAAAAATTTTGAATTTTAAAATTAATACATGCAATTTTGAAAAGACAAATCAAATAAGGATTTTGAAAAGAAACTGACTGATTTGACTTAAATGAAATAACATAAAATTCAAATACTCTTTTTGATGTTAGTGATCAAAACAAGCAAGAGGCCCACTTCATAAAACAGAATATCTTTCTCTTGGGGCCAGTGGTGGTTTTAAGGAAGCACATTGGACCACCAAGGATTCGGTTCAGTTCCAGATTCATTAAAATTATCAACATATTATCTGAACTTCATGGAACCTAGAGAAAGTCATCATCTACTGAGTTTGTCTCCTGTCGACAATTTGTAATCTGTAAGTTGTGTTTTAAGACAAATTAATTGAGAACAACAAGAGAAAGCTGCTATATATTCTGCCTCAGCAGTGGATAGAGCAACAGTAGCTTGCTTCTTTCTTGACCACACATTCAAAGACTGTCCAAGAAAACAATAAATTCCTGAAGTGCTTCTTCTATCAACATGGTCTCCAGCAAAATCTGCATCACAATACCCAACTATACAAAACTCATCAGTTTTAGGATACCAAAGATCAAAATCAGTCGTACCTTTGATGTATCTAATGATCCTTTTCATAGCAGAAAGATGTGATTCTTTTGGATAATATTGAAATCTAGAACACACCCACACTATGAATAATATTCTGTCTAGAGGATGTTAGATACATGAGAGATCCTATCATAGCTCTATACCTTGTTTTATCCACATCTTTCCCTTTTTCATCCTTATCATGTTTGAAATTTGGATGCATAGGTGTACTCATTGGTTTGAAATTTTCTAAACCAAATTTTTTTACTAACTCCTTTACATATTTACCTTGGTGCACAAAAATTTCACTAGTAGTTTGTTTGATTTGAAGTCCTAAGAAGAATGTGAGTTCTCCTATCATACTCATATCAAACTCATTAGTCATTAATTTTTAAATTCAACACACAAGGCTTCATTAGCCGATCCAAACACAATGTCATTCACATAAACTTGAACAAGTATGAAATGATTATTAGATTTTTTAATAAAAAGAGTTGTATCTGAGTTCTCCTTTGAAAATCATTTTTTAACAACAAAGAGCTAAGTCTTTCATACCAAACTCTTGGAGCTTGTCTCAAACCATAAAGTACTTTAGAGACTTTAAAAATATGATTTGAAAAATCTTTATTTTCAAAACTGGAAGGTTAAGGTACGTATACCTCTCTATCAATAAAACCATTCAAAAATGCACATTTAACATCCATTTGGAAAAGCTTAAACCCTTTGTGGGCTGCATATGCAAGCAATAATCTTATTGCTTCTATTCTTGCAATCGGAGCAAATGACTCATCAAAGTCAATGCCCTCCTTTTGGTCATACCCTTGAGCTACTAATCTAGCTTTGTTTCTAACAACACTACCATCCTTACCCAATTTATTTCTAAAGATCCATTTAGTACCCGTTACCTTCTTACTATTCGGACAAGGTACTAGTGACCAAACCTCATTCTTCTCAAATTGGACTAATTCTTCCTCCATTGTCTTTTTCCAAGAAGGATCATCAGGGGCTTCCTTGACATCTTGTGATTCCACTTGTGATATGAGAGCAAGATTATTGTGTTTGGCTCTTTTTCTATATGAGGATCTTGTGGTAACTCCATGAGATGGATCTCCAATAATAAACTCATGTGGATAGTTCTTCAAGAATTTTCATTCTCTGGGTTTTGGTGAAGTGATCTCAGGTTGTGCATGATTTAGTTCTGCATTGTTGAGATTCCCAAAAATCCCTGCATCAATAGGAGACAAAATAGAATTGTTCTCCTGCATTTTGTTTTGCAGAAACAGGGACAGCTTTTTACCAAAGTAAGTTTTGATTTGTCTTGATCATGGATCTTTTCAGGACTTAATTCAGTTTTAATTCCTGCATCATTTTTCTCAATAACACTTGAAATGGTGTTAGAATCACAAAAGGTGACATGTATGGACTCCTCTATTATTCTATGTTCTTTAAGGTAAACTCTATATGCTTTACTAGTGGTTGAATAACCAACAAAGATACATTCATAAGATTTTGGATCAAAATTTTCAAGGTTATCTTTAGTATTTAAAACAAAGCATTTGCATCCAAAAACATGAAAGTACTTAAGATTGGGTGGTACTCCTTTCGAAAGCTCATATGGTGTTATTTTCTTTAAAACTTTTCGAACGATGGTTCAGTTCAACATGTAACAAGCTGGGTTCACTGCTTCAACCCAAACGAATTTCGGAACTTTATTTTCACAAAGCATTACCCTAGCCATTTTTTGAAGGCTTCAATTTCTCCTCTCAACAACCCTATTTTGTTGAGGTGTTTTAGGACACGAAAAATTATGTAAAATACCAAATTCATCACAAAATAATTCAAAATCTTGATTTTTAAACTCCTTTCCATGATCACTTCTTATGAAAACTATTTTCAAATATTTTTCATTTTAAATATTTTTGCATAGAGTTGAAAAAGCAAGAAAAGTGTCATTTTTATGAGTCAAGAAAAGAACTCATCCAAATCTTGTGAAATCATCAACCACTACCAAACCATAATGTTTACCACCTAGACTTTGAGGCCTAGTAGGACCAAAAAGATCAATATATAGCATTTTCAATAGTCTTTTGGTTGAGATATCATTCTTGGGCTTAAAAGAACTTTTGGTTTGTTTGCCCAATTGACAAACATCACAAGTGATATCTTTGTCAAATTTAATCTTAGAAAGACCTCTAACCAAACTCCTTTTCTCAAGTTTAGAAATTTGAAATATGCTAGTATGTCCCAATTTCTTATGCCATAACCATTTTTCATATTCAAAGGAAGTAAAGCAAGCCACATTTTATTTTTTTAGTTCTTTGAAGGTGAGTCCATATACATTATTGCATCTTTTAGCCACAAACAAGGTTTCACCAGAATTTTCACAAACAACCAAGCATTCCAATTTTTTTAAAATAACCAAATAACCTAAATCACACAATTGGTTAATGCTTAGAAGATTGTATTTCAATCCATCAACTAAAAATATATCATTAATAAAAGTAGAAAAACACTTACCCACTTTACCTACGACCATTATCTTTCTTTTTCCATTGTCACCAAAAGTCATAAAGCCTCTATAGTATTTATCAACCTTGATGAAAAATGTGGACTTTCTGGTCATGTGCCTAGAGCATCCACTATCCAAGTACCACATGTCATTCTTCTTCTTGGATTCTAGGCAAAACTGCACAAAATCTTTAAGTGACCTTAGGTATCCAAATCATTTTGGATCATTTAATGTTAAACCTTCTCGGTTACCCAAGAGCATTGTATTTGCCAATTACTTTGTAAACTTTATCACCAATTTTTTTTAAAAAAATAAAACATTGAATAGGCAAATGACCAACCCAATTGTATATATGACAGAATTTGTTACTTGTTGATTTTTTTAAAGTGATTTGGGATTTGAAATATTTTGTCTTTGGAAGTTGAGCCTTCATTTTCAAAGCATGATTTTTCAAAAACAAGTTTAGATTTTTCATGATACCCAACCCATCCTTTTCAAAAAGAGGTCTTTGACTAGCCAGCAATTTATCTAAATTTTCAGAACTTTGAGAAAACTTAGCTAAGTCTTAATTTAGACCCTTAATTACTTTATGCAACCTTTCATTCTCTTTAAAGCAATTCAAATAGGCAACAACAGGATGCTTTTCATCAAGACTTTTGATTTCAGATTTAAGCCGCTTGTTTTCTTCAACAAAGATCAACAGTGGTTTCATCTTCTCTTAATTTATCTTTGAGAAAAGCATTTTCAGCCTATAAGATGTCATTTTCAGATTCAAATACATGAAATTGATTCAAAAAAATTCTTATTTTCTCAATGAGATCATCAATCATAAGATTGATTTCTTCATTAGAAGGTTCAAGAAAGATTACTTCATTATGGAGGCTATGGTTGGCCATCAAACATGCTTGAGAGTTGTGGTCAGATTCATCATCATCATCAGTGTCATTTTAAAGATCTTCCTAAGAAGCCATAAGTCCCTTCTTCTTGTCCTTTCGAGACTTATCTTCTTTCTTCAGCTTCGGATAGTCATATTGGTAGTGTCCAGCCTCTCTACAGTTGTGGCAAATAATCTTGCGTAGGTCATTATTTGGTTCCTTTGAGCTACCTCTTCTACTTCTTCTTTTGAGTATCATCATTCTTCTAAGTTTTCTAGCAAAAAACACAAACTCGTCATCTGATAAACAGTCACTAGATTCATCATCCAATGATTTAGTACAAGATTTAAGAGCCATTCCTTTATTTTTTGTATCATTCTTTATGTGAGTGATTTCATATGCTAGTAACTTTTCTCCCAGCTCATCATAGGTCATTTGACTTAGATTACTACTTTCAGAGATCACAGTAGCCTTAGTTTCTCACTCTTTAGTCAGGCTTCTCAAGATTTTCCTTACCAGCACTTGTTCAGAGTGAGTAATTCCCATAGCATCTAAGAGATTAATAATGATAGAGAATCTCTCAAATATTTCATCAATTGATTTTTCTTCCTTCATAGAAAACATCTCATACTCTTTGCTCAGCATGTCAATCATTGGTTCCTTTACTTGTGTGGTGCCCTCATGTGTAACCTGGAGCTTATCCCATATTTTCTTTGCTGTTTTGCATCTTGAAACCTTTTAGTATTTCTCGAAGCTGATTGCACAATTTAACATGTTGACAGCCTTGGCATTGAGTTCCACCTTTATCTTGTCATCTTCATTCCACTCTACTTCGGTTTTAGGAGTAACAACACCATCAGCGACAGTTTTTGTAGGGATTTAAGGACCATTCGTGATTATCTTCTAAAGGTTGTAATCTACTTATTGAACAAAGATCTTCATTCTTTCTTTTCAGTAATTGTAATTTTTTCTATTGAATAATGGAGGTCTGTTGTTGGATTGTCCTTCTGTTAGAGTGTAAGCCACTATGTTGGAACCCATGTTGTTTGGCATCAGGATCTTTCCTCCAATCTGTGAAACTTGATCTCTTTGAGACCAAGATCTTATACCAATTAATGGTAATTAGTGGCTAATAGAAGGGGTGTTGAATCTTGGTCTCCCTTTAACTTTGCTTCCAAACCTTGAATTCTGTTGAGAAATTTTGAGTAGAAAATAGGAGATATGTTGATTTTGTCTCATGACGCATTGAGAGTCAAACAGATTTATGTGCAAGGTGTATTATAGTGAAGTATTGTTGGATAGTAGAATCAGGAGATACTTTTGTTTTGTCTCCTATAGTGCAGAACCAAAAACAGAGAAGAGAAAAGAAAATGACACACAGATATATCCTGGTTCAGTTACTCACTCCAATGTAGCTTACATCCAGTCTCCATTACAACAATGATGGAATTTCACTATCTTTCAATAGAATTACAATCACCAATTCTCCCTAGGATTCTAACAAATTCTGTTTGCGACAAATCCAGTTTCTAACCCAAACTAGACTTGACTAGGAACTCACCCTAACTTTCAACAGCAAAATACTAACCCAACTTGTAAGAAAATCCTCTCAGAATCATGATAACAAAACAGAAAAACTAAAAAATAATTTCTGAGATAAACTTAGGCTTTTTCTTCAAGTCTAACTCTCTGTTTTTTTTTTCACTCAATAGCTTTTACATGTAAACCTCACCATTTTTCCTTTTACCATTGAAACACAGAAAGACTAGACTGAGATAATGAGACACTCAATGAAAATAATGAAGGAAACAGCTCAGTGAGCTATAAGAATCCAAACGTTGTGCTCTCACTCCTTGCTTTAATCCTTGGCCATTCATCCCTTTAATTGAGGAATGAAGCTTCCTAGGCTTGAAACTTGCTTTAGCACCTTGTTTGGCTTCTTTTCCCAAAATCAGATGTAGCAACGGCATGACAGAGAAGAGATGAGGTAGAAGCAACGACCGAATCAAACATGCAACCATACCTTTCATCTTCTCTTTCAACCTTTCTCATCTTGCTTATTGAATCTAGACCGCGTCTTTTTACTTTGGCTCCAAGTTTTATTTTTGAGCGTTGATTCACAGTAGAGCTTATCATCTTTGATTTCTTTATTTTTCCAAATCAGTGCTTGTAACACAGACAATTTCTTCAGCAATCTTGAACGAAACAAAAATGTGGAAACTCTCTTTTTGTGATTTGCCTTTGGATGTGATATTGCCTTTTGTCCTAATCTCTTTGACCTTCTCTTCTTTTGCTTGAAATCGGAAACTTTTTTTTCGTTCTTCAATTGTGCCCTAGCACAGAGCTTCCTTTCTCTTTCTTTTTTGCTTCAAAGTCTTTACGTGGGTGATGTGAAAAAAAGAGAAGAGAGAGAAGAAAGAGTTTAGTTTTGGTGAAAAGTGTTTTGGTTCGATGGTGATGTGAATTGGTTCAAATGAAATGAAAATTGAATCACTTAGTTAGAAACTAAGTGAGAAGATTGAATTTGGATATGGACCACCGGTTGGACTATTGATGAACTTGAGCCAATTTCTTTCTTTCTTTCATTTTGTTAGAGGCTTGTTTTGTTGCTGATAGGAAGGATTTGTGATGGTAGAAAATATATTCTTGGGCCATTATGTGTGTTTGTGTGTGCTAGATGCTATTTGGCTGGTATCATTGTTTCTTAGGCCAGTTTTAATTCAATTTATTTTTTGCACACTAAACAAAACAAATCACACATATAATTGACTTTTAATCCAACAATGTTTAGCCATCATCTTAATGATAGTTTAGTTCTTTAAACTCAACATTACCCATGAAAGATGGATTTCGCACGACAAAACTATCCAAACCCTAAAATATTACCCAAAAATTCTAAATTACCCTTTTTAGCCTAACTTAACCCATCCTAATCCCTAACCCCTTTATAGCTTTATCACCACTAAACTCTTCCTCTTCAATTCTCATCCACATCTACCATAATTGTCAGTACTACCGTCACCCCAACCACCACTCCCATCGCCTCTTTCATTTTACCACCATCATTTTCTCCCAACAAACAACCAGATTCATAGGTAAAAAATTAGATAGAACCACAACAACACCATGAAAACATAACCAAATACCAGTCACTTCCACCATCCCCAAAACTACGGTCCTTGTAACTGCCATAATAACTGTCACTTTCATCACCACCATTTTTTTTGTATCCACCTTCACAACAGCCACCATGGCGGTGAAATTCACCACCACTACCATATCCACAGCCTCTTCCATTTCTGAAGCCACTACCATCACCTCCGCTATCAACACTAATTAAGGCTCGTTGACAGTGATGTTGCGGCCTTTAAAGTTGGAGCTGTTAGCAAAGATAATGCCTCCAACGACGAGTTTCATCGATGGTGACAGCAAGCGCGGTGGTGACAGAATGATTCCTGGCCTCCATCGCAACCCTCCCCTTTCTGCACCTCTAGCTACGACGACAACGACAAAGTCCTCCTCTGGCGGAAGTTCTGATAGCCGCGACTTCGAAGGAGGCTTCAGTTGCGACAACACATCACTTCTTTCTTCTCCTCGCGTTTTGTCATTCTCTCTCACTCTCTCTGTTTCATCCTTCTCTCTCACTCTTCCTCCTTTGCTCGATGGCAATGGCGATGGCTGCTCTCAATTCCACCAGCACCTCCTTCCTTCCTCTCCTAGTTTTGACAACTTTAGAAAATTAATTTTGTTGCTTACAGTATTTGCAGTGGGAATAGATAAGGGATAAGAAGTGAGAAAAATTAGGATTAGAAGAAGGATATTTTGGGATTTTTTTGTTATTTTTTAAGTTTGAATAGTTTTGTCGTACAGAATCTATTTTTTATGGGTACAACTTTAATTTTGTTGTTTTATGAGTAGATTTGTCCGTATTTAAAATTTTTGTGGGTAGAAATGATAGTTTACTCTATGTTTAAATTAATTAGAATAAATTATTTTAATAAAGAATAATTTACTTATTTAATTATTACGATATCAAAATGATCTGATTGTCTTAGAAATAAAATAACTATAATTTTAATAAAATTTATTTTAATCAATTTTAGTAATTGTTTTTAGTTTTAGTGATTTAGTCCGAGCAGCTGCTTTATAAAACCTCAAAGATAGAGACTACGCACCATCAAGTCTCAGATATTTAACCATTTAATTTTGGTTAAAACAATGTTTAGATCTTCTATGAATTTTGCATTTTTTTGGCATAAAAATATCAAAATATTATAATGTAAGTCTGTACCCATAGTGAATATATATTTAACATATTGTCAGAGGAGGCGGCATTAAAAAAATATACGTGCCACTAATGGGTGCTTTATTTATTGGAATGAACAACACTGGTCAATGCATGGATTCAAAACAAGAAATCAAATTCAGTTGAGACCTTTGGCGTGCTTATCGGCTTACGCATATGACATATTAAGTTTTTGGATCTTGCTAACATGTATTTTCATTATACATATTTTAACAGTATTATAAAAAATATTTTATTAAAAGTTATTTAAAAATATTATTATATTATTGAAATATATCCCTAAAAGATAAAACAACTACATCCTAAATTTTTTATTCACAACTATGGAATAAGTCGTCAAAACACTGAATATACAATTCTTCTGAATAGGGAGTGAATAAAATGTAAAATTAAGGACCTTTTAATATTCAAAACATAAAAAAGCAAGTTGCAGAGTGTTGGCACAGCAAAAATTAACTTTTAAGGGATTTTTAAATATGGATTATTTATTAATTTTTAATTGTTGACCAAATTGATGCATACACTTAAATTTATTGTACCTTTGATTTTTAATTAACTATTTGATATTTATTTTCAAGTTTTTAAAGCTTTTTAAAAAATAAAGAGTAATTACTTAAATTAATTTTTCAAAATTTTAAAAGTGGATATTTTAGTCTCTAAAAAAATTAATACTTTCAGAACTTTTCAACAATATATAATAGTCTATACTTCTTTTTCAGAAATATTGCCCACAACTGATGATGTTGAATGTTTACATCAGTAGTTCAACAGTTAAGAAGGACCAACCTCCTAAGTTGAACGCCCAAAACTGACATTCAACGCCAGGGAGCAGAAGACAGAGAGATCACCCCCTTTATGGGCTCCAAGTTGAATGCCAGGCTTGACCAAAGAACATGACTAAAGTGGGTCCAAAGTAGATTTTAGCACTCCTTAGCTTATTTAGTCTTATCTTTGTAACTTTTAAATTTAAAATTAACATCTTGTAGGTTTAGTCTTAGAGGTTTTTACTATAAATAAGGGACTTCCTTCCTCCAAAGGATCACGCCTCCCGGGAGGGGAGATTCAGACACACACGGAATATTATGTTCAGATCTTTTTTGTTTTCTCTGTAAAGTATGAGTAACTAAACCTCCTAGTTAAGGTTAGGAGCTCTGCTTGTTCCCATAGATTAATACTATTACTTTTTTATTTTCATATATGTTTGACTCCATTCTATGATGTATTATCGTTCTTCATCTAAATGATTCTAGGATGGAACGGAAGTAGGACCCCTTTTTCTACATGAGTTCTTGCAAGTCCTTGACCGGATAGTATTGAACTACAGTTTGAGAATACATCTCCTAAACTGTAAATTGCCTGGGCTAATTAGATAAGTGACATAAAATCCGGTTAGCTTTGGGTGATTGAGGTTTTTGTGGTGCTAAGGCTAGAATACTGAGCTTCATTCTCCGATCTGAAAGATCTGACCTTGTCTGTGACATTTTAAGTAGGATCAAGAGAGATTGAATTGTGTTGAGCTTCACCCTCGTTTGATTCGAATGACTACTGACCCTGGCTTTTGATGAGAATCAGAGGAGATTAAAAGGGTCCAAGGAATTGGGGTTTAATCACTTATAGCATTGCCGTAGAATAAATGATTCGTTGTTACAATAATCAGTAAGAGGTATTAATCCAGAAAGATAAGCATTTCCAAGGCCTTAACTATTTCTCACCATTGTTTCTATACCAATTCTTTGCTGCTTTCTTTATTTCCTTGTTTTATGCGCCTACAACAACCACTCTTTTTCTATTTCGTCTGACTAAGTCCAGCAATATAACTATTACTTGCTCAATCCAATGATCCTCATGGGATCGACTCTCACTCACCTGAGATATTACTTAGATGACCCGGTACACTTGCTGGTGAAGTTGTGCAAGTTCTAATTTTGCGCACCATAATCTCTATACTCTTTATTTCAGAAACAATCATCGAGTGAGAGCTCCTCTGATGAAAGTCATCAACCTTCCACCAAACAAATTACCTCCTCTTCTTCCGAGAATTCTGATTCAAATGAATCATCAGAGACTTCTTCTCTATTTCCACATCTCAAACCTAGAAGACCTGCCTAGGTATAATTATTCACTAATTTTAGCTTTAGTCTCATCAACTTCCATTTTATTTTACTCATGACTATCTTTATCATGACAAAGGCTGGGAGGACTACTCAATCCACTCCTTTTGTGCCGATAATACAGATTGATCCAAAAAGGCAAGAAGGCCATCACTCGAGCTTGTCCTCTTCCAGTGACAAAACAACCTCTCATCACACACATGAAGCCCAAAAACCTTCATCACCTGTTTAACCGATAACCACCATTGTCACTCCTACCCAAGTTATCAATTCGTTGGTTATTGAAGAACAAAATCCAATAGATTCGAATAAAGAAAAATCTCCTTCACGTCAAACTGTGAATAACTTTACCCTTTCTTCTCCGATTGATGTCAATCTTATCATCAATCCCCTTCTTTCACAAACCATTGACTCACCTGTTCGAGATACTAAGGCAACAATGCCTTCTCCTCAGGCTACTCCAAAATCCCATAATCCTTCAAGTCCAATGGACCAATCTAGACCATCTTTCCAACAAAGTCCCAAACTTGTCAAGGAACCTTTAGCCACTGTCTCTAGCCTGCTTCATGCTGACTTAGCTGAACTTTTGACTATTTTGAACAAGATTACCGACGAGGAGGAAGTACCCACCTCGACTCTGATCATGGAGGAATTACCAAAACCAAATCTTCCTGAAGATTTCACCCTAGAGACTCTCAACCAATTGACCTCTCTTCTTAGGCTATAAACCCATACTGCTGATGAATGGGTTACACAAAGTGATTTGAATGATATATTATCTAATACTTTGAGTTTTTCCCTTGAATTCCAGGTTTCGCCTCGATTTTTCGTAGTGGTGAAAAAATTCGAGAGGGTTTCTAATAACCTCTTCTACTTGTCTATTTTTGCTTTTCTTAAGAGTCCATGGGTGATAAAAAAAAGGAAGAAAAAATATAAAGATGAAGAAGACGGTTCTTACAAATGGGTAAATGAGGACGTGAGGAGTCGAGGTTCACTGTTTGTTGATGAGGGTAGTGTGGGTGAGATTGATGCATCGAAGATAGTTAGGAAAGGTTTTGGAGTGAGGGTTGAGTTGCTGCCATGCACCAAGGCTGATCGTGTCTTTAATAGAAAAATAGATTTCGAATATTTTTTACATGCATAGCTGTGTTCTTGAAGAACTTCGTGTGAAACTGCCTTTTACCATTTTCGAGTGTGATGTTTTGAAATAACTAAATTGTGCCCTGTCTCAACTCCATCCAAATGGTTGGGCTTTTCTAAGATATTTTGAAATTTTAATGGAGTTTCTGGAAATAAAACCTTCTCTTGAGTTGTTTTTCTCTTTATTTCAAGCTAAAGGAATTTGAAAGGAGATTTAGGTTAATCTAAATAGTGCTCTTGGTTTTTCAGTTTTCAAACTCTATAAGTCATCTTTCAAAGATTTCAAGAAAATATTTATGAAAGTAAAGTCGGTGGATGAGGATTTTCTATTCTATTTAGACGAGTATTTAGGTGAGAAGTTTTCTCTATTTTGGTGTTCACAACCACAACATATATTAGGTCCAGAGGAGATAAGTCCTCGAAATGAGTGTATAATAGGGTACTTGGTTGAGGTTGTTGATAGAGAAAAATTGATATATGTCGTGAATTTGCCTCCATGGGAAAAAGACAAAATGTCTGTGGTAAACTACCTTGGTGAGGGTTGATAAGCTATTTTTTGAAAATGTTGACAATTTTGCTGTATTTTTTACATTGTTTATTTGTTTTATAAGAGGAAAGTATCTGGGTGTATTGACAACGAGCTTGAGAACTCATCTGAAGACGAATAATTTTGACAAAGAGGGTTCATCTTCGAATCCTAAAAAATTAATGGGGAAGGAGAGGTGAATCAACCAGCCCTTAAGAAAAAGAGCATTGTTTTTAAGAAAAGGAAGGCCGATATTATAAATTTGAGTGATGATGTTACGAAGAAGGAAGGAAATTTCTTTGAAAGAGCTATTGGCATTTGTAAATAAGCAAGAGAAGCTCCATAAGTTTGCCGAGGATGGGGATAGTTCCTCGGTATGGGATGAGATATTCCTTTTATGGTTTATGGTTGACAAGGTATTGTAGGCATCTTCCGACGTTGCCTTGATTGATGAGGTCGGAGATATTGCTGTTGACCAATATCTTTAGGTATTAAAACTGAACTTCATTTGTAAACTTTTGAATGATGAGCTATATGTTGTATAACTATTGGGTTTTTTATGTTTTGGGTTTTCGCATGGTCAGTATTTGTCGCGGTCAGGAGAGGAGGCATAAGAAACTGTTAGAAAAAATGATGAATAAGTGAATTTGAAGGAATAGCTTGATTTGAAAGAAATGGTAATTGATGATCTGAGAAAAAAGCTAGCTGCGAAAGAAGAAAAGTTGAAATCGAAGAGGAATAATTATGATAAAGACATAGAATTATTAAGAATGAGGGATAGTGATCTTTCCAGCATGAAGGATCAAGTGATTGAAGTTACAGTGAAATTGAACGAGATGGAGAAGAGCAGGGTATCTGAGATTCTTGATGCTTTTGTGGAGGGATTGGAGCGTGTAGTGACGCAGGCAAAGTTTGTCGCCCCTGACATTGATTTCTCACAAATGGATATGGGCAAAGTGGTTCGTGATGGGGTCTTAGTAGATGATGACGAGGCTGCCGAGGAAGAAGATGATAATTTAAAGTAATTTGTACTTTCTATTTTGATTTTGAACTTATGGTATTTGATTTTATTACTTTTAGACATCAAATTGTTCGATGGGTTTGGATTTGAGTTTTACCAGTTTAGTTTGGCTATTTGTAATAGTTAGTTGTTAAGACGTATCTCTTTTGGATAATATCTGAATAACTATTTGATATTTAATGAATTTGTAGGTAGATTTATGAGTGAATTATTGGCTAATGGCTATTTTAGATTGCCACTGAATTATTGGTCCCTATTTTTTATTGGGGTTTTGATAGAAGTACACTTTATTGTTTGGACGAGAATACCTCGTTAGTTAAATTTTTAGTTTGGTAATTGATTGATGATTGAGTTTGATTGCGCATGTTTAAATGATGCAAATTTGAATTGAAGAGTTATCACTAGTGGATAAATCATTTTGATATTTTGTGACTGATTTGATAGTATATAGTCATAGGTTGGTTTGAAAGAGATCAGAGAAAAGAGGATGATTGATATATAACTCGGTGTTTCTTCAGTCGTGATGTATTGATGTTTGACCTTTGTTTACAAAGGTGCAGGTAGGCTTGCCTCGTTAATACCTCTCTAACCAAAACCCTTTTTGGAAAAAATCTTGTGAGTAGGAAAATAAGTACAAGCCTGTCCTTGTCGTTTTAACTATAATATTACTTTAAAGAGGAAATATTCCAAGTGTTAGGTAATATTATACCATCTAGAGATTTAGCTTATAAGCCCCATTTTCGAGAGCTTCAAGAATTCTGAGTGGACCTTCCCATTTGGTTGCAAGTTTCCCATGAAATGGAGATCGTCTGGCTTGCTTAGTCTTTCTGAGTTCCAAGTTGTCAACATGAAAAGAGAGAGGATTGACCTTCTGATTGTACTGCCGATATATGTTTTGCTGTATTACTCGGTGGTGGACAGAGGCTATGTCTCGGATTTCTTTAAGTAAATCTAGTTCAATTCTTCGAGCTTCATTGTGATTGTTTGCTTGTGTTTAGTGAGGATTGAGAGATCTCCAAAGGAATCATTGTATCAGACCCATAGACTAAACAAAATAGGGTTTCCTTAGTAGTAGAATGTGTAGTGGTGTTATAACTCCAAAGAATTTCTGAAATTGGCTTGGCCCAAAGTCCTTTTGCATCATCTAATTTCTTTCTTAAAGCATGTAAGACAACTTTTTTTGCGGCTTCTGCTAATTTGTTAGTCTGCGGATGTTCAACTGAAGAGAAGTGTTGTTGGATTTTTAAGTTCTGTAAAAAAGATGTGAAATTATGGTCGACAAACTGACGACCATTGTCAGTAATAATATGATGAGGTATATCAAATATGCATATAATGTGCTTCCAAACAAAGGAAATCATTTGCTATGATGTGATTTTGGCCAGTGGTTGTGCCTCAATCCACCTGGAGAAATAGTCAATAGCCACAACTAAAAATTTTACCTGTCCGGGTGCAATAGAAAATGAACCGAGGATGTCAATCCCCCACGGATAGAATGGCCAACTTACCTCGGAGTGATGCAATTGCTCGACTGATACATGTATCATTGGAGCGTGTTTTTGACAATTTTTACAAGTTTTCACCTTTTGATGACAATCTTTTTGTAAACTCGGCCAGAAAAAACCAGCTCAGAGAATTTTGAATGATAAGCTCTGTGCTCCTATATGTGTGCCGCATATTCCTTCATGAGCCTCAGCCAAGGCAAGATCGGCTTCTGACCTATTTAAAAACTTTTAATCTGGGATGGGTATATCCTCGTCTATACAGAGTATCATTTAACAATGTAAAATATGAAGCTAGTCTTCGGAATTTTTTCAAATGATCGATTTTTGGTGGAATGTTTCTAGTTTTCAGATATATTGGACATAAGGCCATTGCCAATCGTCTGCTTAGCTGATGTTGCAAACATTAATGAAATGGATGCTTGGTGTAATTAGTGTGGATTTTAAAAGAGTGGCAATGTGTCATTGTGTACTTGCGGGTTTTGACAGAATGTTAGCTTGGTGATTTTGTTCCCTTGAAATATGATAAATTTTAAATTTTGAAAAGAAGGCATGAGTGATTTGACAATATCTAGATATTTTGTTAAGAGATGATCTTTGACTTGAAAAGACTTATTTACCAGTTGTTCTACTAATAAAGAGTCACAGTGTACCTCTATTTCAGAAATGCTTAACTCAATGGCTAACCTTAGGGCTGCAATTAGTGCTTCATATTCAACTTTATTGTTGCTAGCCTTAAAAGAGAAGCGTAAGGAGTGTTCTAAAACAATTCCATTACCATCTTCGAGAAGAATTCCAGCTCCTGACCCTTGAGAATTAGAGGTGCCGTCGACATAGAGTGTCCATGTGCTGGCATATCGTTGGAGTTGGGAGCAGTAAACTCGGCAACAAAGTCGGCAAGATATTGTGATTTGATGGAGCCTCATGATTGATATCTGATATTGAACTCGGATAATTTGATTGACCACTTTATTAATCTCCCAGCAAATTCTGGTTTTGTGAGTACTTGCCATAGTGGTTGCTCAGTTTGAACATTAATGGTATGACTCTGGAAATAAGGTCGGAGATGCCTAGTTGAGAATACTAAGGTGGGGCGAGTTTTTCTATCTTTCGGTAGTGAAGCTAGGAATTTTATAGTGATTTGCTAATGAAGTAAACAGGCCTTTGCATCTTGTCCCTTCCTGTAACAAGAACAGAACTAATTGCCAAGTCAGTAATTGATAGATAAAGGTAAAGTTCTTCGCCAAGTTCGGGTATTTGCAAAATGGGAGGTTTCAAAAGCAGAGTTTGTAGGTTTGAAAAAGCAATTTCACATTCATCATCCCATTTAAAATTATTTTTCTTTTTGAGTGATTGATAAAAGCAAGAAGATTTATAAGCTAAACAAGGTAAAAATCTTGATAAAGCAGCAAGTCTCCCTGTTAATCGTTGGACCTCCTTTATAGTTCAAGGAATTTACATTTCCAAAACAGCTCAGCCTTTTTCAGGATTTGTTTCTATGCCTCGGCTTGTAAGCAAAAAGCCAAGGAATTTACCTCTTTGGACGCCAAAGACGTATTTCTCAGGATTTAACCTCACGTTGTATTTTCTGACTTGTGCAAAAATTTCCACAAGGTCGTTGACATGAGACTCGCTGATTTTGGGTTTTGCCACCATGTCATCAATATAGACCTCCCTGTTCCCCCCTATTTTCCTATCGAACACTTTATTCATAAGTAGTTGGTAAGTAGTCTCCGCATTCTTAAGGCCAAAAGGCATAACTTTATGGTAAAAATTACGATACTTAGTTTTGAAAGCAGATTTATCTTGATCGGGTGGATGCATCATGATCTGGTTATAACCAGAATATGCATCCATGAAATTTAAAGTGCCAAAGCCAGATGAATTATCAACTAAAGCATCAATAGATGGTAAGGGATATGCATCTTTAGGACATGCTTTGTTTAAATCAGTGAAGTCGATGCACATGAGCCATTTACCATTATGTTTCTTTACCATGACAACATTAGCTAACCATGTTGTGAATCTGAGTTCTCGAATGAAGATGGCATCAATGAGCTTTTTGGTCTCCTCTAAGGATGCTTGTTTCTTTTCCATTCCGAGATTGTGCTTTTTCTGTGCTATAGGTCAAATTGACGAGTTTATTGCCAGCTTATGAGATATTACAGAGAGATCGATGCCTGGCATGTTTGCGGGAGTTCAAGCAAAGAGATTGGCATTTTGTTGGAGAAATTGGATGAGCTTTGATGCGTGAGCATCTTGTCTATCTTTTCCTAGTGAATTTGCATCTAATTTATTGAGTTTAATTAAGAATTAATTATATTTTAGCCACTATGGATGCTATTTTGAGTTTTGTGCAATATTATTTATTTTAGGTAGCATTCGAAGGAATTTGATGAAGTTTCTACAGAGAAGAAGAAGAAACCAATGAGATGACCAACGAAGACCGACGCGGACGCATGGCTCACGCGACCGCGCGGAATGGAGAAATTGCAATGTCGCGATCGCGTGCCTGACGCGAATGCGTGGAATGGAATATGCACAAATGACGCGAGCGCGTGGACGACGCGGATGCGTCACATGCGCGATCTGCAATAATTCAGAAAACGCTGGTTACGAATTTCTGGGCTGTTTTGACCCACTTTCCAGCCCATAAAACACAGATTAGAAGCTGCAGAATGGACAAAGCAAGTAGTCCCCACCCATCAACTGAAAATCTGTTAATTAATTCGAATTTAAATTCAAATCTTATCTTTTAGGATAAGATATTATTTTTATTTTTAGATAATTAGATTTTAAATTAATTAGGATTAGTTATAAAAAGGGGAGACTTCTCTTCTATTAGGGACATCACATTAGATTACATTAGAGGGATTCCATTAGGGAATTCTATACAAATTTACATTCTACATTCCATGAGCAACTAAATCTCCACTATTAAGGTTAGGAGCTCTGTCTACTTGTATGGATTGATTTTATTACTTTTTCTATTTTAATTTATGTTTTGGATTTATATTTAAGAATTGTTTTCGTTCTTTATCTTATGAATTTTGGGTGGATCGGAAGTATGATCCTCTTTCTATTTGAGTTCTTGTAAAACTTGGAAAAGCTCTTTACTTGAACAACAGCTTGAAAATATATTCTCCTAAATTTTAATTATTTGGATTTAATGGGATACGTGACATATAATCCCCTTATTTTTGGGTAATTAGAATTTTTTTGGCATATAAACTGAAAATTGATTTTTACCCTCTAATTGAAATTAATTGACCAAGGAATTGGCAGTTAATGAATTTTAGAAGAGACTAGGAAGGTCTAAGGAATTAGGGTCTAGTCATATATAGTTTGCCATAAATTAAATCCTACATAATTAAAATAGTTAGTAAGAAAAGTTAATCCGGAAAAATAGATAACTCTGAAGCCTTATCTGTTTATCCATATTTTATTCCCAATTTATTTAATTGTCTATACTTTTGATATTTTGAATTCAAACTTAAACCTTTTAAACATCTCAAAACCAATTTCTGCTTGCCTAACTAAGCTTATCACTCAATAACTGTTGCTTAATCCATCAATCCTCGTGGGATCGACCCTTACTCACATAAGGTATTACTTGGTACGACCCGGTGCACTTGCCGGTAGTAAGTGTGGGTTATAAAATACCACACCAAGCTTCTCCTTTGTCATCACCCTGCATAGTTGAACCTATAAAAGTGAACTTATTTGGATCATTAGTTAAAGAAACTTTTTGTAATTCTTTATTTGGGGGTAGGGTGGTCTTGAGACTCGGCGCGCGGATCTAACTCGGCTAATGATGGTAGCTCGAGCGAGTTGTGGACGGTATTATCTGTGCACCTATAGCTCGGTTAGATACAGGCCTTTTGAGACTGATGTTATAGTAATGCGGAGCTTCACGGTGGTCACTGTGATTAGTACAAGGTTTTCCTGTACATGAAACTTAACACATAGATGAATTGTATAGACAATTGCACCGAACTTATTCGAAAAAGGTCGGCCAAGTATTAAGTTGTAAGGACTAAAACAATCAACCACAAGGTATTAACCATCTAGAGTTTTGGTTAGAGGACTCTCACCAAGTATGGTCTGTAACCACATTGATCCCAGCACAGGTACTCGTTCACCTGAAAATCTTGCCAAATCTTTCATGGATGGTTGTAGTATGTTGTCACTTAATTTCATTTTCTGAAATGTGGAGTAAAATAAAACATCGGCACTACTTCTGGGGTCCAACAAGACTTTGCGAAATATTAAGTCTCCTAGTTGAATAAAGATAACAACCGAGTCGTCTTAGTTGAGCTTGGTTGAATTGAAGTCAAATTGTTGGAAAGTCATTTCAGAGAAAGTGGGCAAAGATTGACAATTGTTGTGGATGCGTTCGACAGCAAGCATAGCTCGGTTGGTGCGTTTACGGGCCGAGCTTGAAGCTCACAACCCGCAATGGCCCCAGATATGCAATTGATCACACTGTGGGGTTGATTAGGTTGATGATTGTTTGTTTTGTCCTTGTCCCGTGAAGATTGTCCTATAGAAGATGAGTCAGATGGATGTGTGGCACGCTTTAGGATATGGCCGCCAATGTATTTGTCTAAATGTCCTTGCCGGGCTAAAAGTTCAAGCAAGTCTTTGGCTACAATACACTCATAAGTAGTGTGCCCGTATTTCTGATGAAAAGCACAATACTTTTTTTTGTCCACATTCTTTATATCTTGGTAATTCCAGCCTTCCAAGGAGGTTTGATTAGTTTTGAATTCAGTATTTCCTTGATGATTTCCTCCTTTTTGGTGTTGAATTGGGTATAAGAATCATAACATGGTATCAATCGAAAAGTTTCTTGTTGTCCCAAGCTTTATTGTCTTCCTTATTGGCTTGATTCTTCTCGTATTTTCGAGTTTGGCGTGGCTCTTCAATCTCCATTTGACCCTTGGCTTTCTCTCGAAATCCAGCCAAGATTTTGGGTTTGACCACTATGATGGCCTCTTGGAACGTTCCCGGTTGGAGTCCACTCTTTATAGCATGCAAGTGTACCTCAGGGTGAAGGTTTGAGATGCTCATTGCTACTTTGGTGAAGTGGGTGACATACTCCCTGAAGGTTTCATGTTGCCCTTGATTGATAGTGTTTAGATAGTCGGAATCATGTAAATAGATGGAAGATGAAGTGAACTTATTTTCGAATTGCTTAGCGAGCTCTTGAAAGCGTGAAATTGAACCTGCAGTCAAAGATGAAAACCAATCAAGTGTATGACCGTCTAAAAAAATAGGAAAACAACGACATAAAATAGGATTAGAAGCACCGTTCACTATCATCACAAATCGAAATTTCTTGACATGTTTTTTCGAATCTCCTATATCATCGTAGGGAGTCAAAGTGATCGGTAATACGAATTTCCAAGGCAGTTTGAAATTCATAACGTCGGCTGTGAATGGTCCAACAACGTTGTCTAATTCGTCATCATCATCATTTTGTTGATCTCTCTCTAGTTGTTGAGTTTTAGAGACGTGTGTTGGATCAAAATTTTCTTCATCACCCTCTGGTTGCTCATTGCGATTATCATTATTTTCAATCCGAGCATTAGTTAACTTGGCTATCTGATTTTACATTCGTTGGTTTTCGTCTGTCATACACTGATTAGCTTGTTGTAACTCCGTTACCATCCGAGGAAGCTCGGATGGATGGTGTGGGAGGATGCTGGTCAACCATGAACAAGTATGAGAGTTTTGGGACCTAAAGAAAGAAGGATTTTTGTTTCTAGACCCTACGGTGGACGCCAATTGTTCTTGTAGAGATTGGCCGCTGTATAACTCGTCCGCTGATGAATAACTGCAAGCTCTCTGTCGGGATAAGTTATACTTTGGCAATGAAAGAACAAGGGTGTCGGTACTCGGAAAAGGCATTCCGACACTCAAGTTAGTGAGTGGATAATGAGCTTTGCAATATGCAATAATCTGAACAACATTCTTACCCTTTCTTTTATATCTGAAATGGAAGGTGATAGTTGAGTTTCCGAGTAATTTTGCATTAAACAGAGAGTAATAGCTCGTTTGAGCGTTTTGATGTCTTATTATTGGTAACCGATCTATAACGTATGTAGACGAGTTATAACATGTAACCGAGTTATAACGGCCACATCGTTTAGTTTTAATCTATGATGTATGGACATTTACACGGGACATGACACGTCAGAAGACATGCCGACACGAATTTTAAAATTTTATAAAATACGAAGATACAAATATATATAAAATATAAAGTATTTTTTAGATAAATTATAATGATATTTTGATATTATAACAAAAAAATGATATTTTGATATTTTTTATATTAAAATATAAATTTATTTTTTTTAATTTTTTAATATCTTACTTTAATTATATAAAATATTTAAAATATTTTTTATTTTAATAAATAATAAAGTTAGACATGTTAAGAATAAAATTGGACATACTGATATGTAATGATATTTAAGTATGACAAAAAAAAATTTATTTTTATTAAAACAAAATTAAATACAACAGACACACATATCGAATGAATATTGAACAACTTAGTAAAATTTTCGAACTTCATAGGCCTTAATAGTTTATAGTTTTATAAAGATAATACACACTACTCAGTGAAGTCTACAGACCTCTCTTTTAAATCCACATGAGGTATACATAACACACTTATAAACCCAACAACAATAATAAAAAGAGAAAATTCTACTCTTTTCTTATGAGAGATACTAAAATGACATTTTTTTCTTTTTTATTTGTAAAATGTATATTTTTATCTCTTATAACTCTTTAAAAAAATTTTCTTTAATTCATTTTAATTTTTTTTGTGTGTTAACTAATGTTAATTTTATCATTTTTTAAGAAAAAATATTTTTTTACAAAAATATCCTTTAACAAAAATTTTTATTTTTTAACATCATAATTAAATGTCAAAATTAACATATATTTTTGACAAATATCACAAATGTCAAATTTTCTATATTTTCTTGACGAAAAATTTGACCGTAGAAAATTACTCCTCAATTTTGACACTCATTTGTTTTCAATTTACTCTACTATTTTTTTCTTCTTTGGGCTCTGTTAATTTTGACATCACACTGCTCTCAGTTTAGGATTATACTACTCATTCTTTATCTTCAAAATCTCAATTTATTCTTTAGTTTCAAGATCACATCTCATTCTTTGTTAAAATTTTTTGTTGAGAATATTTTATAGTCAATAAGTGTCAAAATAAATAGTATTTTTGACAATTAATAAATATCACAGAAAATATGTTATCAAATTTTTCTAACAAATTATTTTTGACAGCTAATATTTATCAAAATAAGATTTAATTTTTTTTTCACAATCGCTTATATGTTAAAAATACTATTTTTGACAAAATTTTTATTAACATATTTTCATAGTTAAAATAGTGTCAAAATTTGTTTTTTTGACAAATTTTAATTTTCTTTTAAACATTATAACCCTAAAAAATAATCTATATTGTTGTAATGATTTTTATTTTCATGTGTGCCTGTGCGTATATATATATATGAAAGTTTAAATTTAAAGATGGATAAAATATTGTTTTAGTTCCTACTATTTAAATTAAGTCTTAGTTTTATTTCTAGTATCGTATTATTTTTTTTTATTTTAGTCCTTTTTCTTTTTTTTATTTATAAAATATTTTTTATTATAATTTTTAAAAATTTTTATTTTTAATTTTTTTTAAATTTTTTTTATGTTAACTAATGTTAATTTTATCTACTTTAAAAAAAATGCCTTTTAATAAAAAATTTATTTTTTTGTCATTAAATTTTACTTAACAAAATATTCTTTAATAAAAATTTTTTTTAAGATAGTCTTTAATAATTTTTTAATTATTAAATTATAGTTTTACCAAAATTTTTGTTAACAATTATTTTTATATTTTATTATTAATTTTTCAATATTAATATATATTATTTTAACATTAAATAAAAAAATCTTACTATTATTAATATGTATAACAATTAATATATATTTATATTAAAAAATAATTTTACTAAAATTTTTTATTTAATATTAAAATAATATATATTAATATCAAAAAATTAATAATAAAATATAAAAAAATTGTTAACAAAAATTTTGATAAATTATAATTTAATAATTAAAAAATGATTGAAGGATATCTTAGAAAAAAAATTAATTATGATCTTTCTTAAAATATTTTGATAAAAATATAATTTAATTAATAAAAAATAATTTATTAAAAAGTATTTTGGTAAGTAAAATTTAATGATAAAAAATAAAATTTTTGTTAAAAAATATTTTTATAAAAATGTTTTTTTAAAAAATAGATAAAATTAATATTAATTAACACAAAAAATTTTAAAATAAATTAAAAAGAAGTTTTTTAAATTTTATAAAAAAATTATATTTTATAAATAAAGAGGAGGAAAGAGTCATTTTAGTATCTCACACGAATGAAAAATGATATTTTCTCATTGGAAAAAGGCAAAAAAATTAGTATACTAAGTTGCTAACTGGGCATGCATGTGTTGCATGAATAAAAAAATAATAACCGTAGAAGCCGCCAATAGTGGCTCATCGATTTTCCTTTCTAGTTCCTTCTATATATTTATATATATGCAACTATGGATCGCAACACATAGAGAGCGCTCTCTGATCGATGCTCTAATTGCAACACATCTTCAGTTTGATGCACATTACATTAACATTAATTATTTGCTGATTTCTAATGGCTTTTGGGCATTTGGTGTTAATTCCCAGATCAACTTCTTCCATTGCCACTACTGCTGGTATACATCTTTCTTCTTCTTCTTTTTCTTCTTCTTCTTCTCTTCTCACACAGCAAAAGTCAAAGAATGTTAGGAAGATGATAAATATTAAAAATAAGATAGAGTATCATTTTTCTCTAGGCGGATATATTTTAACCTTAATCAATCAGTGTTCTTTTCTTCAAAAAAGCTAAGAAACAGAGAACAAGACACAGAGTGTTGTTTGATATATTCTGATCTATTTGTTTTAATAACGTATTAACAATCATAAGTTTGATTAGAAACGAGCAATTCCGTTTTTGCCTTCTTTGTTCTTTATATAACTGAAACAGACGAGGAGGAAGATGAAGGAGACTTAGACGAAGAGAGGGGCTCCTTTATTGAAGTGCTTAGATCAGCATTCGTGATTATATTTTTGTTCCAGACGTTAGGGTCCCGCCTTTCTCTCACGTTTAGCAGTGTGATGGCATTGCTGGATGAGAAGTTAGATAATGGATATAAAATTGGTTATATAATAGCATGGATAATGGGCGGAAGGGGTGGCATATTGCTAACAATGTTCTTGTCATTTGCAAGTTGGGTTTGCGGGAAAACCAGTAGTAGTGCAGTGGTACTGGTGATTGTAGCCATGTGGGTCGGCTCCTACCTCTCAAGGTACGCTCCACTTCCTCAAGGTGCTCTGTTAACGCTACTCTATATGTCCATTAAGCTGCAATCTGATCATATATAATGATTGAAGAACTTGTGGTATTTGTACATCCAAATATGGGGGGTGTCAATCGACGTCTGACTCAATCCAAGGGTGAAAAACAAGAGTTTAGGACTTTAGATGGAGTATATATCACAGTAAAATCTGATAATGGAGTTGGTCTCGATGTTGTGTGTTGATGTTCAAGAAGAACGTCTCTTAAAACCAATTCTGCTGCTAGCATTTCTTCTGAATTTCTTTGGTTTCTGATTATATCTTTCTTAGGTTGGTGTACATATTTATTCCAGTAAATGTAAATAAATGTTGTAAGTTGTTTTCTGATGGCAAATTAAGTGCAAAAAGGTTGATGATGGTTGGAATATCAATGGCAAACTTAAATCTTGTCTCCTATGATGTCATTTTAGAAAGATTCTGTGTAGTGATTAGCGAAAGTTAAATTCTTGGAAAATGAATATTGATATTATAACAAAAATTATTATAATTCTATAAGCAGGTTCCTTCCCCTTTTTTATATACCCTAGTATAATTGAAACATAAGGGGAATAATTTGAAATACAAGAATTTACAAGCTAGGGGAAACAATATAGCGAAAAAGAGAATTACAGGTTTATGCAGCAATTGATGATAAGCAAGAATTAAGACTGGCGTTGGGTTAGTTCTTATTAACATGTAATTAAGAGCTCTTTACTTCCACATTATCATTTAAGGACCTTAAATTCCTCCAGAGATACTTTCCGCTGGCCATGTCGATGAATACCCAGAATCCATTCTGAATCATCTAAAAACCAAGGAAACAAATGTAGTCAGGACAAAAAAGGATTAGGAAAAAAAAAAGAAAGAAAATAAAGAATGGTGATGATAGAATTGAGGGCACCTTTTTGAAACTTAGATGTTCCTTGTCCTTGTTCTCATGACCGGTGGTGATGTCGCTCTCCGGAGAGGAACTCACGGTGGTCCATGCAAAATAAGCAGCCAAGATGGCGGAGAAGAAGATCAATATGAACCTTAGAGGGCACATGTCTTGTGAGGAAAAACTGATATGCGTTTTGCAGCAATGGTACGAGAGAAAGAGGGAAAGAAAGATAAAGAGAGAATTGGTTGCAACTTGCAAGCAAGAGTAGAAAGTCAAGAATTGTATGAGAACGCTATATGAGGTTGAGTTGTTTTTTTATGACTAGTACAGTGTTATATAAGTAACGCGTTGCGTTTTCTGTTTCTTGTTCCTGACTTGTTCGTTTGGGTTCATTATTATTTAGTATTTACTATTATTCTTGGCTGCTTTAGGGTATCTATATATGCATTGTTACAACTGACAAACAAAATTTTAACTAGATGCTTAAAGAATCTAACTAGAGGGTGTTTTGAATTGATTCTAAGGGAAATGTAAATCCAAATATATAATTTGTTACTATATTAGAATGGGATCCATTTGATTCTATTGTTAAATATAATTCAGATAATTCAAGATTTTGCTATATTAGTTGGATTCGTTTAACTAATTAAATATTAAAAATAAAAGTAATTCAAGTTGGACCCTAGCGAAGATTTTATCTCAAGATTTCATTTAATTATTTTTCATTACAACTACCGGAAAGAGAAAATGAGGATGTTTGTAATGTCATTCAATGTCCAAAGCCCTAATCCCTTTCCTATTGAAAAAGAAAGACAATGAAAACAAGGGATGTTTGCAGATTGCAGTAAGAATGGCTTTGCACATTCTCCTTGTTGACTTTGTGCATCCAATGGTGAGCTGCCAGCACCAGTTCGGAGAAATCTTCTACCCTTCTAGATCCTCCAAAGTTGACCAAATCCCTGCTGGGTGCTTGCTGTAGCCCTCACCTACTATCTGACATAGTGTTTGAATAATTAATATTAAAAAATTACTAACAGTATTAATTGTGATTTATTATTATGATATCTACTCAAATTTTTGCTACAATTTATATATTTTTTAAAATATTTTTTTAAAAAAATATTTTAAAAAAGATATAAATATAATTTTTTAAAAAAGATGTTTTTTATTTTTTTAATATTTTTATTTTTACTATTAAAAATTTATTAAATATAATAAAAAATAAAAAAATTTATCAATTTAATGGAACCAAATAAACATTTATTCAAATGTATTAATAGCTAAAATACTAAAATTCTCAGCAGAAGATAATATAAAATTGGAATATTAAATAGCTAAAGTAGTCATGATTTAAGCGGAAAGTTTAGCTGAATGTGGAAAATAGTATTAATAAGCTGCAGCTCAAGTGGTAATATAAAATTTAATTTAATATACACAAACAGTTAGAATATATTTGATTTACATTTTTATTTTTTTTATTTTTAATATTTTATAATTTAAAAAATTTATAAAAAGTTAAAATAATAAAATTTTAAAAGAAAATAATAAATAAATTTCTGATCTTTTATTATTAAAATAAATAAATTTTTTACCAAATTAAAATAAAAAAAGGGG
>NC_029779.3:40628269-40752682 GCF_000817695.3 Arachis duranensis | reverse complement strand
AAATTAAAATACAAATAGGTGTTTAACCTTTATAAATTAAAAACACATAGGTTCCTCTAACAATAGTTTGAATTCAGTGCAAAAAGACCTATGTGTCTTTTTTTATAAAGACAAAAAACTTCTTTAAAATTAAATTTAATAAAAAATTTATTTGGCTTTGGAATAAAAGACAGAGATTTTTTTTATTTAATTATAGGCAAATTTTCTGTCTGTAATCATTTTTTATGAAAAAAATTAATTTTTTTGACGGAATTATCAACGGATTTTTTTTTCTGTCTGTAATTTATGCTAATCCATTTTTTTGGTTTTTCGACAAAAAATTCCTCTGAGATTTTCTTTGTATTTCCGTGGGATAAAATTCGTTGGAAATATCCGTCTGTAATAACTAATTTTCTAGTAGTGAGAATTATTTATTATGTTTCTAAATTATGAGTTTTTATTTCTACTTTTTATTTTTTTATAAAATTTTAAAAACAAAAAAACTAAAATTTAATATACAAACTAAACACACTGAAAATAAAAAATACAAACGAAATACACTATTAGTATCTTAATTCCTAATTTCAGTGCTAATATGAAATTTTATTTGGGTCTCCAGATTCTTATGGAAGAAGAGCTTTATGGCAGAGTGATAGGAATCTCACAAAAGATCACAGCATCAAGACATCTTTGCAGCACAACATTTCAAAGCTTCATTACAATCCCATTGAAAGAGGATCTAGATGCAATAAAATTGAGAAAACATACTTAACAAATGCATCATCTTCTGCACAATCACATGAATCTGAACCAGAAGTTCATGAATCACCAAAAGCTTTAGAGTCTATTAAAAAGGGACTCGTTATGTTTCTCCAATTTTGCAGACTTTATGCATTCCTTGGCATGGTTAGTTTCATTTTTAATTCCATATACTAATACTTAATGATAGCGGTGTAAACAGATACGAATAATTTGATTATCTGATTAAATCCAATCTGACTCGATTATATTAGATACTATATTCGCTAGCTAATCGAGTCAAAATGAGTAAAATCTAATTATATTTAACTTTAATTGATTTGGATATCGAATTTAGGGTGGAGAATCAAATTTATTTATTATATTAAAAAAAATAAAAAAATATAATATTTATCATCTTCATCCTTTTTATTACGTCCTATTTAATGGTGTGTTGAATTAGCTTTTAACTTTATTTTTTATTTTTAATTAAACATGCCCTAAATAAAAATTAGTCATTATCATTTGTTCATTTTTTTTTTTTAACAGATACCAGCAGGACTTTCTTCATCACTTCTTGCCGTAGATAATTTTTCAGAAATATCTCCATTATTATTTTTAAAAGGAGTCTTGCAGGTGAGCTCTAAAAATTTAGATAATTTGTTTAATATAAATTCTAAAATTACGGCTGTATTTTAACTAATTTCATAATAGATATTATCATAAATCAGTAGAAAAAGAAAAAAAAATTAATGGTACATTACATGCATCTTTTTATTATAATAAAAAAGTGCTAATTTACACATTTTAATATAAAAATAATAGTTTTATAAAAATTTCAAAACTTATTTTAAGAGATGAATATTATTCTACACAATAAATAACATAAAATTGAATTTGTATGGTAATTACACATTTCAAGTATGTTTGTACTTCTTGATTTTAGGTTTATTAGATATTAGATATTTCAAACTAATTATTTATATTTACTTATTGTATGATTTGATTTAGAAAATGTATTTATTAAGGTATAATTATTCTTTGATGTAACATTTGGTCTTGTTCGAAGTGTTCAAAGTTTTCAAAGTTTCATATTTAATTAACTTTGTGTAACGACAACATCTCTATTCATCAACGCAAGTTGCCTAAAAAAGGTTATCCTCTGTTTTTCATGTTCTGCCTAGAAAAGAATTTTTTTTTTCTATTTTAAAAGGTGTAATTTTACTATTTCGAAAGAGTTTAACAAGAAAGTCAAGTTTTTTTCAGCTAATTTTTTGAAATTATTTTTTTATGTTAAATTTTAAACTTTAAATTTTACATCTTAAATCTTAAATATTAAATAATCACAAAAAGTTAAATCCTAAATTCTAATCCTTAATCCTTTAAAATAAAAGTAAAAATTAATTTTATAATAAAAAAATTAACTAATATATATTAACTAATTAAAAATTGATTCATATATTCAATTCTTTTTGAAATAGTTTAATAATCTACTCAATTTTTTTTCCCTTGTTTCAGTATATAGTAACTTTCTTCTTCACGTCTCAATTTGTTATGGGAGTGAATCAATTATCCGATGTGGAAATAGACAAGGTATGCACTTCTTACTAAAAGTCAACACTTGGATTTTCATTGCTTCAATAGACTAGGTCTTCATTAATTGTTCGGTTAACGTATTGTTAATAAAATAGATCATTTAACCTTTAGGGTTTAATTAACATATGCCTAAGACATAAGATAAATTTACCAATTAACGTATCATTGCATTTGCATATTTTGTTTTAATTTGTTATTAATTCTTTTTACCTTTGCTATAAATTTTGTTGTAGATTAATAAGCCAGATCTTCCTTTGGCATCCGGAGAATATTCCTTCACTTCTGGAGTTATACTTGTGACATCGTTTTTACTTGCGGTATTGCATATAGAATTATTTTTTTTAATTTTCATAAAGATATTTTTATATAAAGATGATATTATTAATTGTTAAATAATTTTATATTTTTTATTATATATATTATTTAATTGAATTATCTAACAGTTTATTGAAAAACATTACCTAGAAAAGCTTATTCTTTGTGCTTTTTGTGCAGGGTTTTGGAGTTGCATGGATGTTAGGATCACAACCATTAATTTGGAGTGTTGTTGTTACTGCTGCGCTAATGGGAGCATATTCAGTTAATGTGAGTTGCTTTAAAATAAAATTTCAAAAAATATTTATTTAAAAAATTTTGTTAACTTGTGTTCTAAAGACATAAATTAAGCATATTATAAAAATTTTTATTATTATATTTTTAAAATATATCTTTAACACATAAGTTAGTTAAATTTTTATTTAAAGGAGACAATTTTAATAAAGACACTAAAAATATCTTTTTTTTAAAGACGTTTACATTTTTATATTATTGGACATTTTTATTAAACCGGTTAATAATTTATTTTTTAATAAACCAGAACAAAATCGGTTTATTATAGCAACAATAATAAACTCAATTGTCTGCATTATAATTATTAGACCCTATTTGATTCGATCGATTTACACAATTTGAACCGAATCATGTTTAAATCTTTTGATAAAAAGACAAATATATTCCTGATTTTTGTTAAAAAAAACCATAATCCAATGGGTTTTGTAAATTGGTCGGTTCGACCGAATTTGATAACAATTGGGTTTATTGTTATTGTTATAAAAAAATCGGTTTTATTCTAATTTATTAAAAAATTCAAAAATAACCGGTTCATTAATATGTTCAATAATAATACGACACATAAATATCTTTACAAAAAGATGTTTTATACATAATACATATTCATGGGAGCATCCTCCTTATTTAAATTATTTTTAAATTTTGTGTTCTGCTTATAATTAAAATAAGTAATCTTCTTACTTTAGAAGTATTGTCAAATTCAAGATGGATTAAAATCGATTAAAACAAAAATAAAAAATAAAGATAATAAAGCCATGATTATTTTGTATGTTAATTTAAGGGCATTGGCTTGTGATTTTAATATTTTCAAGTATAACATATTTATTCAATAGAAACTAGATTATTGACATGTTTGTAACTCTTTATTTCTATACTTTTCAGTTCCCTTTATTAAGATGGAAGAGATCTATAATCCTCACATCACTATCTAATGCAATTGCTATGTTGGCATCATTTCATATAGGACCTTTTCTTCACATGAAGGTATTGCTTTACTAAACTATAATATTTAATCGATAAATTATTTTGTTAGTCTTTATAATTTCATTAATTTTTATATATTTTTTAAAAACTATATTATTTAGTTTCCTATCATGCAATTTTCATGAAGTCTAATGCTTTTTTGTTTTTGTTTTTTTTGTTTTCGCTTCAAATTCGTGCGATGATGTTTAGACCTTTGTGCTAAAAAAGGCAGCTACCCTTCCAAGATCTATGATTCTTGGTTGTGTGGTCATAGGTTTGTTCTACACAATAATAACATTAACAAAGGTAAAATTTTCAACTTTTTTAAAAGAAAGATTAATTTTTAATACCATTTTTTTTATTGGATGTGTTTAATCACAACTAGATCTAATATTATTTGCTGATAAATAGGATTTAGGGGATGTTGAAGGAGACAAAGCAGCAGGTTTGAAAACTTTGCCAATACGCTTGGGTGTTAAGCCGGTAATTTATTTTTCTTTAGTTTCTTATATTATCTAATTAAAAATGAAGTTTTGATGATGATATATACTCACATCTTTTTTTTTAGGTATTTTGGTTATGTGTATCACTTATTCAAATGGCTTATGGAATTGCTATTACAATGGGAGCATTATCTCCTGTTCTATGGAGCAAAATTGTTACGGTAATATGATACATGCATATATAGATTATAGTCTTTTATTATGATAATATTAGAAAAATTCATATAATGATATTAGAAAAATTTTTATAGAAAGTTATAAGGCATTTTTAGTTTTTTATTCTAATTCATTTATTCAAATTTTCTTTAAACTATATATATCTATGTTGTTTAAGAATAAAATTAAAGTGAAATTGTTGATCATTTTATCAATATTTTAAATTTGTTAGGTTGTGGCACATGCCTTCATGGTTTTCTACGTGTGGAACCATGCTCTTAATTCAGTAGACTTATCAAGCAAAGATTCGTTACATTCCTTTCATTTGTTTATGTTTAAGGTAACCAATAACTTATTATTATGCTTGGGTATTTGTTCCTTCGCTTCTTAATTATTTCGATTGTTTCTCAATTAAAGTGATATTCTATGAATAAAAATGTTATGATTGTGAATATTAGAGTTATGAGATTTATCGTTTTTATACTTTTTTGGTTGCAGCTTGTAACTGTGGAAGGCATCCTTATACAATTTGTTCGTTGAAGAAGTAGGGAGATTGTTGATTTAATAAATGGTGCAATATTTTCTGTACATTTCAACTAGGTTGATGAATAATATTCATGCAAGATTATTTATGTCTTTATATTTTTGTATCAAGTAAATTATTTTGTGATAAGATAGATAATATTATTTTTTAACTTTAGTCAAATTCTAATAAATTCAAATACTTCAAGTATACTTCGTTATACAACTGTATTATTTTAACATTAGAAATTAAAGCTATCATCCTATGATCGATTATCGTGTGTCTTTCTGTTTTGAGGCTATAATTTGTACCATGTTAAACAGTGCATAATTGAGGAATCATTTTCAAGTTAATGTATGACTTTTATATAGTTATTTATTTATGTTGTGATGTCTTGTTTTAAAAGCTTATCATTCTGATAAGGAGAGTTTGATTTTGTGAGTGAATATAAGTAAATTAGTTTTTATTGGTTTTGATTGTTGTTAAATTATAGGTAATTTTATTATATATATTATATTATTCTATTACTTAGGATTGGTACTATAATTACAATGTATGAGTTTTAGTTTTACTTTTGTGTCTAATTCTATTTTCTGTGTCAGTGAATGAGAATAAATCAATAGATTATTAAGTTTTATATTAGAAAATAAATCACCTTTTAAAATTTTATTTGAAAAATTACTAAATTATAAGGACTTTAAAATATTTGGATGTGTTTGCTTTCTTTATTTAAAATCTTTTAACAAAATAAAATTTGCATTCAAATAAAAAAAGTGTTTATTTTTTGACTATGATAGTAACTACAAGGGTTATAAGTGCATGATTAAAGATGGAAAAATTTAATATTTGAGACATGTGATATTTGATGAAAGTGAATTTCCTTACAATTTTTTATTTCACAATAAAAATATAATAGAGAACTAGGATACACTTAAAGATCTTCTAACTTTTACATTTAATATTTCACACAAGACTTCTAACCCTCTCCAAACTCTACCTCTTTTAGATATCTCAGATTCTCCCTCATCAACTACTTGCCTTGACACTCAAATTATTAAGCATACCTCTTCTAGTACTAGCCTCAATCAAGCTAGTTTGAATAAACCAATTACATTTTGTATCATACCTTTTGTATTTTGCGTAGAATGTCTGCGGCTCCGATTTATACACAGTGTAATCACAACAAAAATTTACTAGCTTTTTTCCGAAAACTGGGAATGTAACATTATAAAGACTCAATATTAAATAGATAATAAAGAAAAAAGGGTCAGTAACACCTTAATTTTAGCACGATCATAACGTACTAGAGGTTGGATCGTTATAGAGTTCATCTATATTCACCTCCTCACCAACCGCGTCCAGTCCCATATGCTGTTTAAACTCAACGTACAACTCTATCATCAACACGTAAAATTAGATTTGTTGATAAATATAAAAAATCCACTGCATACTGCATCGTCAATGATAGACATTATTTAAAAATGTATTAACCCACCAAATACTTGTACAGAATTTTTGTATAAAATGTTACTCACACTACAAGAAAAATATGTTTTAGTGACAAACTTTTAGTGGCAATAACATAATAGTCACTAATTTCTTAATTCAAGTTATCTTTTTGCGGCAATTATATATCTGTCATTATTATTATATATTATAATAGCAATTGTTATTATTTTCATTAATAAATACAAAAAATATTTTTTAATAAAAAACTTTTTAGTGGTCATAAAATTATGGTCCGTATTATTCTTATTAAAATTATATTGTAATGACAATTATTATTATTACTATCACTCTTTTTAAATAAAAAATTTTTAGTGACCATAAAATTATGGCTAGTATTATTTTTATTAAAATAATTTTTTATCTAAACTAAAGAAATAATAGATTTAGAAAAACCAAAGAAAGAGATCTCAGAGAAGAGAGAGCCTAAACTCACCGCCGAAGCTCGTCGTAGCCGTCGTTGCCGCCCTCGCCACCACAGTTCAGATCAAGCAAAGGCTCATACCTATCGCTTTCTATCTTTTTCTCTGGTTTTCGATTTAGGGCTCACGAACTCGCTCTTTGACTCAGATTCTTCTTACAGTTTTGATATGCTCTTTCAGGTATCGCCGAGTCGACTCGTTCGCAGCTTCGATTTATTATGCTCTCTCTTACAACTCGTTCATTTTATTCTCTTACAAGTTAGATCTTTTCGTTTGCGTTACTCATTATTTTCGCTGTTTTAGATCTCTCGGTTCCAGTTCTTAAGCTTCGAATTTAGTTTTCTGCTATTAATGTTAATCCTTGTTCATGCAACTGAAGTTATGTGTCACCAATTGAACTGTCGTTTAGTTTATTTTTATTTTCAATTTAAGATGTGAGATGATAAAGGAATATGCAATTTGAATGATGCCTGATTAATGTGTCTTTGGATGTGTGTTTTTAGTTTACGAACTTGGTTTGAGTGTTTTAGATTAGGAATCTAGCAGAGTTTTCTTAGTTTTAATGTGTATTCATTCAACACTGTCATTTCTTTAATGTATTGTTATTTTTTCAGTGTTGCCAAGTGTTTGGTTAGATCCTTGTTCTTAATTCTTTATTTTTAAGTATGAATATTGTGGATTTTGGCAATTTGTGTAGATAATTGGTGATGTTGTTGAAGCTTGGATAAAACACAACCTCTTAACATGAATGTATAAGATGTAAAATGTATCGCTAGCATGTGTGTTTGATTAAGCAAGATTCTAATTTTGTAGTTGCAGTTTTTGAACATTGCCTCTTAATATCTGCATCTCAGCTTTATTCTTTTTTCAATTAAGAGACATGATCATAATTTTCTAAGTGATATATAATATTTCATCTCATGATGACTAATAAATTTCATTAATTTACACCATGAATTAGATCACTTTACTATTCATTACTTCATCTAAATATTTGATTTAATTCTGTCAAATCACCAATTCATCCAAGCAGTTTGTGCATTAGTTGTAATGTAAGTAGACTATTAGGTAATGTGTTTAATAGGAGTCTTGTCGATTTCATGTTATTTGAATATTCTTTACTTATTTAATTTTTAATGAGTAGGACAATTTCATGAATCTGTAATAGTGGATGAACTCCAAAGACATAATGCCATACTTACTACTTAGGGACTGCATTGAGCAACTAACAACTATAGAATCATTTAGAGCTAGCTTTATATTTCATCTAAAAGAGGCTATACAAGAACAGATAATTTTTATTGTTGCTTTTTTTTTAGAAGTATTGTAACCTGTAATATGTTATTCTAATTTAATTTGGTTATCAGAAATTCAAGGATCAACTCTAAAATCAGATTCAAATTTAAAACTTATCCAATTATCGAATAGTTACTATTGTCTATATTTTAATATAGTAGTTCCCCTAAATTTTGTACAATCATTAATAATCTATTAGTAAGTCTACTAAGTGGCTATTAATGTATTGATTCAAGAGAAAACAACAAAAAGAAAAAGATCTATAATTCTATATTATGTAACTTTTCAGGGTGACCAAAACCAAATAAAGTTTTCTGTTTGTTTTTGTATGTATCTTGGTTCGGTCTTTATTTTCCTTTTTTACTCATTTTTATTAATGTTGATTCTTATGACTGAGGGATTTTTATAATCATAACCTAGTAAATTTATATCATTTTACAATTTTCAAAACGAAAAAGTACAATTTGTAAGTTACACGTTTAAAAATATTAAAAATCTAATTGTAAGCTGTATTTTGCAGGATTAAAATTAAAAAAAAGAAATCAAATTGTAAACTTTGTTTTACATTGACATCTTAATAATGTAAATACTTTATATACATTAATTTAATTGTGTAACACCAATATTTTTTTTATATGTAAAAAAATTAGCCCAATTTTACATTTAACTCTAACTTATACTCTAAGGCCAGGCACGATAACAATGAGGGGATATTTGTCCCACTGTGTTTTTAATTTTTTTTAAAAAATTATTATATATAATATACTCTCACTTTAAATTTTAAATAATTTTACTATAAATAAATTAAATCTAATTAGTCAAAATTTTAAATTTATTTTTCTATCATTTTAGCTATTATTTAACCTAATCAAATTTAGTTCTTGTGTCGTCACTCATTTATTTCCTTAAACCATCTTCTTATTTTTATATTTTCAACCTTCTTTTTCTATTTTCTTATCTAGTAGTCATATTTTCTTCATCAAAAGATAAATTTTAAATTCTCCATATTTTTTTATATAACTCTCCATAACTCTATGTATCTTCCAATTTCATTATTTTTCTTTTTGATATTTTCAATTACAAATTTTAATTCAAACAATTATAATTTAGGTATTAATCTAATTTTTTATTCTTTTCATTGACTTTATATATTTTATTTTATTCTCAATTTATTCATCTTTATTATTTATTTTTTTATCTTTTGTTATATTATATGTACATATGTTACATATAAAATTTTAAAATAAATTGATTAATTTACTAATTTAGAATATATTTTTTATTTTTAGAAATAGTAATAAAAAATATTTTAATTACAATACATAATTAAACAGATGTAAAATATTTTAATTATAATATATAATTAAATAAATGCATAAAATCTTTCATCTAACATTATATCAAAATTAAATTAAAAATATATAAAAAATTTAATTATTTTAAAAAGAAAGAAAAAAATATAAATTAAGTTTTTATTATATATACAGATTTACTTTTTTTAGTATTTATATATAATTTTAGTTTTAAATTATAAATACTAGTGTATCGTTAAGCATTAATAATATACCAATTGATTCAATTTTTTATTATTAAATGTGTATTAAAAAATTAGTTAGAGTAACAAGTTATCAATAATTGCCGATGAGTAATAGCTTAAATGGCATAATCTTCCCATACTCAATTAAGAAGTTGCGAGTTCGAGTCTCCTATCTTTGGTAAAGAAAAATAAGTTATCTATAATTTAATTAAAATATTTTAAGTTCAAGTTTTAGAAATAAAAAAATATTTTTTTATAAATTAAAAGTGTTTATTAACTTTTTTTTAATTTTTATATCTTTATATAATTAATAATGTTCAACAAAATTTATTTTAGTGTTTATATTTTTGTCTCTACTTCTAAAATTTTTTAGGTTCGTCATTGGTTGGAGAAGAAAGACATAAGAGGAGATAGAGAAAGAAAGAGGGTTATGGTATGAAGAAATTGAAATTTATTATCTGAGAGATCACTCTCGGATCCCTTTATGAATTAAGGATTTAACTAATTTATGTTTTAAAATAACATATTTTTAATACATTGAAAATATAAAAAATAATTTTTATAATAATTTTTATAAAATAGATTTTTTATAATATGTTTAACCTATATTCTCAAAGCATAAGTTAGCAAAATCCTATATTATATTCTTTCTTTTTATTCCTCTATCGGTTTGCAGTGCCTTGACGACTTATTTCCGGTTATGAAAAAAATTTACATTTAATTATGTGTTTTAAGAATATATTTTAATAATATAATCAATTTTTTTATATTTAATGTATTAAAAATATAAAATTTATTTTTAATATTTTTTATAATATTCCTAATATGTGTATCATATATAGTACATGATAACTACATGTTAACAAGATCCAAAATTTAATAAGATATATGCAACCCGACAATAAGCATACCAAAGGTCTTAAATAACCGAATTTATTTTGAATTCAAACCATGGTCAGTGAACTCCAAACTAGGAGAGGGACTACGACGCCCGCAATGTAGGGAGTCATTGTTGCTGTTGCTGCCTAACTGAATTTGAGGCGTGAGATTTGGGATATAAAATGTGAGGAGTTGTGAGAATTTAATAGCGAATCTGGGAAAAACAGGACTTATTGCATGTCACGCCATTGGACTATGTTGCATATGTGATTGTGCGCGTGTCATAAATAAAATAATTTTTTTTAATAAAAAATATTTTTTTATTTTTTAATATATTTGACAAATTTTTAGTAATAAAAATAAAAGTACTAAAAAATTAAAAAAATATTTTTTTTGAAAAGCTATAATTTACATCTTTTTTTAAAAGATTTTTTCTTTAAAAAAAGATATTTTTTATATAGTAGATAAACAAAAAAGTATTTTTATATTATTATACCCAAACATAATTGATAAATAAAAAAATCTTTTTATATAAGATATCCAAATATAAAATTACTTTTATTTTTTATAAGATCTTTTAAATTAAAAAATAACTAAAAATTTTTTTTCTTAAAAATTCACCCAAATAAATCCTAAATATCAGGGCCTACAATAATATTTTGGTGATATCTATATGCAACAAAAATGATAGAAGATCTAACATTATTTTCTTCACAAAAATGGTAAAATATTAGACGGGATGGACTGATGGTACGTAACCTCTATCTTTGAGGTTTTATAAATTCAACGTCTCGGACTAAACCCTAAAGCAAGTTTGAACTTTGATGAATTCAACGGATTTAGCTGAACATTTTTCATTGATAATTACGGTTTAGAATAATACGTATTTTTATTATAATAGTCTTTAGTTCAACACTAATTTATTAAAATAAAAGATGCTTAGACTTGAATTCTTAAATAATTGTTACTATGTACTAAACATTTTAATTCATAAAAAGAAAATTAATAAATACACATTCTTTAATCTTTGAAAAATTTCATGTCAGCACATTTGTCTATTTAATAGATAAATAATATATACACATTAGCTAGTCATTGTTTACCACAACTATTAATTTAATTGAAATTTCATCAATTCAATGCCGGGCACACAGACTATCATGCATATCCATGACATAAACAAACCTTTCAAAATTTCTATACTATTATTATTATTATTATTATTATTATTATTATTATTATTATTATTATTATCCCGAGCTCATAATTTAATGGTTTCCATTTGAATTCAACTCACATACCCATTTTTCAAGTATCAAATACTTTAAGAAAATTTTGTTTTCTTAGTCTGTATTGTGGTCATGTATAATAAAAGTTATGTTATAGTTTGATTTATATAATCAGTATTAATTTAAATAATAAAAAATAAATTAAAATTTTATTAGTTTAGATCTATCTCACTAAAAATAAAGCTTGTAACACTCTCTACTAGACCATAGTGCGCAAGTCAAATGAGACATATGTGGAAATAAAATATATGAATATACCAATAGGATTTACATTAATATGGACCTGAAAAACTTTTCGGATGAGGAATACATCACACATGTTTCTAATTATCCCAAGTCACAAGAAATACCGTTAGTTAATTACACAAGTCAAGTAAAAAATAAATACATATAAATAGGAAACATCCTAATTCTTAGCCCACAAAGGGATCCACATTGACTAGTACACAGGATAGAATATAAAAATATTTAAATTTTGACTATCCAAAACATATTTTGTACACTTATCCTTTGCATCATTCTTACATTAACAGGATATACCATGATCTGCATCTAAAAAGAATGGAGTATATATAATAATTAACGGGTGAGAAGTCAAAAGTTTCTAGCAGAACTCTAAATTAAATCGCAATTACATAATGAAACGTAATCCTAGGTATCCTAATTCGATTCTAATCTCAACACCTAGAGGCAAACATCTAAGCCATCAAGATTCATTTTTAATGGATAGTAGTAGCTAAAAGAAGAGGGTTAAATTTTGATATTTTTTATTTTGTTTGATTAATTTTAAAATTGGATTAAACTTTTAGTTTTTAGAGTGTTGTTTCGAGTGAAAGATAGAAGGTTATTTTATTGTTTCTTGTCAAAAAAAGAGCTAAAATAGAATTGCGTGCAAGGTGTGATTAAGAGAAGTTTAGAGGGATACAATAATTAGGAGATAATTCAGTTTTGTCTCCTAACGTGCAAAACCAAAAATAAAGAAGAGAAAGAAGAAGTGACACAAAAGTATATTCTGATTTAGCTACTCAACACAATGTAATCTACATCCAGTTTCCGTCACAACTATGACAGAATTTTACTATCTTTCAACAGAATTACATTTACCAATTCTTCTTAGGATTCTAACCAATCCTATATAGGGTAAATCCAGTTTCAAACTCAAACCAAACTTACACTAGGAACTCACTCTAACTTTTAACAGTAAAGTGCTAACCCAACTTGTAATGAAATTTTCTTAGAATCATGACAACAAAACAGAAAAACTTACAAAAGAATTTCTGGAATAAACATAGGCTTTTCTTCAAGTCTAACTCTCTTGCCTTTTTTCACTCAATGGCTTTTTCTTACAAATCTCATCGTTATGTCTTTTATAATTGAAAACAAAGAAAGACTAAATTGAGAAAATAAGATATTCAATGAGAACTATGAAGGAGAAGAATGGATAGCTCAGTAAGCTATGGAAACCCAAACTTTGTGTTTTCTCTCTTTGCTTCAATACTTGACCGTTCACCCCTTTAATAGAGGAGTGAAGCTTCCGAAACTTGAAACTTGCTTCGACATTTGTTTGACTTCTTCTCCCAAAAATCAGAAGCAGCAGCGGCGTGATAGATGAGAGATAGGGTAGAAGCAGTGACTTAACCATATATGCATTCATGCCTTCTATCTTCTCTTTCAACATTTTTTATCTTGCTTGTTGAATCTGAACCCTTCATTCTTCCTTTGCCTCCAAGTTAGATTTTTGAACATTGATTCACAGCAGAACTCCATGATTTTCAATATTTTCAACTTTTTACTTCTGTGCTTGCAAAGAAAGCATTTTTTTCATCAAGTTTCAATGAAGCACAAATCTAGAAACTCCTTTTTGTGATTTTCTCTTCAGATGTGATCTCGTCTTTTACTCTAACCTCTTTTGACTTACTTTTGTTCTTAGATTTGAAAACTTGCTTTTTGTTCTTTGATTTTGTCCTAACTTAGAGCTTTCCTTCTTTCTTACTTTTTCTTCTGAAAAATCACGTGGGGTTGGACAAAGAGAAGAGAGAGATTGTTTTATTGGTGAGGTTTGGTTCAGATGAAATAAAATTGAATTACTTAGTTAGCAACTAAGTTGAATGATTGAATTTGAATGTGGACCATCGATTTGAGCTTGTTTATGTTCTTCGGTAAGTTTTCTTGCTCTTCTTCCATGTAATTTAGCCACTCATATTTGGATTAAGAGTGATAGTATGAATGCTTTGTTCAAGCTGAACCAATGATGGGCTTAAATTGATGCTTCTTGGGCTTGTTTTGATTAATTTAATTTTCTGCACACTTAACAAAATAATCAATTAATAATTGGTTTTTAATCCAATTAATAATATTTAGTCATCATCTTTAATATGTTGTTAGTTCTTCAAACTCAAAAATTTCTCTCTTGATGACAAATATTTTTTTGAAATAAAAAGCTCAACACAACAAGGTGGAGCATCAACGTCTCAACAGAAAAGTATTAAACAAAAAAATAAACTAATTCCTAATCATCTTCGACCAAAGCCATCAACAATCCAAAAGATCAAATATCACTCCACTATTTGCAACTCTTAATCGACCTGTTAAATACTCCTGCAACACCTGATTCTTGATTCCTGAAAATTCTGTCATTCCTTTTTAACCAAGTACTTCAAATGATAACAATGAAATCAAACTCACCAATATTCTATTAATTTGACTGCACGATTGACCCTTGAACCATGTAAACTTATAGTCATTCAACTCTATATCCACCAGTTTGATAATGCTGTTAACATACTAGCACCTTTTCTTTCTTCCAACTGTACAACCTCATTGAAGACACCCATGCAGCAAAGAAACACCTGACATATTTCCGATAAAAAATTCAACTCTTCCCACACAGAAAGCTTCTCTTCCCTTGTATGCGCACCATACACCAAGCAAACAGCACAAATAAAAATTATTGTTTGTCAATTCTCCTTTTATACACAACCATCTCTCTCCTTTGTAACAATTACTCAATCTAAACATTATAACATTCCACATTATTAATAAACCTCCAGAAGCACCTTCCGATCCCACAAATTCCAAACTCACCGCATCATTATCCCAAATTGTACTATATCCAACTTAGAAATCACCTCTTTCTTTGTTTCTATCAATCTTAACATATTCACATTATTTTTATGCTTAAATTTTTTACCATTTTTCACTTTCCAACACTCCCTAAACCCCTCATATTCCACGAACTAAAATCATTTAAAAACTTTATTACACACCTTATTTTGGTTTTTGGTGCGGCACCTTCTTGCTTTTTTTTTTTCTGTTTTGCTTGGCTTCTTTTTTGTGCCAATACTTTATTCTGAACTTGGAGAATAGCCATAATGTCCTCATCCTCATTATATAAAACAGCTCCTGATTCGACAACCAGATCCCAAGCAGCCCTATTTTCAGCCATATCTTTATCCCAACTTTTTTCGTGTTCATCTTGATTAGTTTCACTATCTGTATCCTACTCTGAGCCCTCCGAATCTTCCAAGTTCCTTACAGCCCCTTCATCATCCAACCCAGTTTCCTGCACCACTGTATTCTCATCCTCTAAATCGGAATCTTGCACTGCATCACCCCTCATCAGACATATGCCAACATGTTACTTACCACTCTCGTCCAAACTGGCGTGGATCTCATTAACTACACTTGGTAGAATGTTTTTCTCCGCTGTGTTGTTCGAATAATTCTCTACACCTCCACCAATCTCTTTTCCGGCTTGATTCTGCTCGTCAGGTGCATAAGGGGCTTCACGCTCCTCCGTGCCCTCCACGCCATCAAGTTCAGCGTGGACATTATCACCTCCGCCACTAGTAGTTGACTTCCGCACTGCTCCCGGATCTGCCTCGTCGACGCTGTTCACCGTGGCATCAATCCTTTCGTGAACTCCATGACCAGCCACGGCCCTCTCTTCACCGTTGCCCGTAGCAGCCAGCAAAAAGACCCTTTTAAAATGCACAATGACGTACTCTCCATCGCACTACACAGCCACTTCGCCGCCACACCCCACTAACAAAGCACATAAGACAGCTAAGGAAGCTGACAAAAATGCAGGTGTTAATCATTCTCCAAGCTTAAAACAGAAAGTCGAAAGTGCTGATGGAGATGAACCGCAGCAGCAAGACAGGTGAAACAAATATACTAATTTAGTGGCATCTTACATTTTTGTGCTAACCAGCCTTTGTTTTTTTTTAAAAGGGTCACTGAAAAAGAACACTTTGTGCCTTTTGTTTAATTTATACCAACTGTTTTGCACTTCTTTTTCTCTCCTGATAATGATTTCATATAATTTTTAGGAAAAAGAAGAAGAAAAAGAACAAGTTGAAAGAACTTGGTAAAAGAAAAAGTGCTCAGGCACCAGGCAATAGAGCAGCTCCTGGAAAGAAGGTTAACATCCTCTACTGATTGTGTTGGTTGAACTTGTACAAATTACTACTGTAGACTGATGTTATTGAACCTGTTTTCTGATGCAATCTCTTTTAATGAGAATTAATTGTTTGATTTTAGGTTAGTGTTAAATAGTCAATTATTTTACTCTCTTTTTTCAGAGTCTCTTATCAATTATTCAGCTATTTGCTGGCTCATGCTATTTTCAACTCACCCTGTTCCCTTCTGTTGAGAGGAGCTGAAAATCAATCCTATTTGTGTTTCTTGGTAAAGTTTCTGCTTTAATTTCTCATCTTACATTTTTCTGTTTGATTCTGTTGTTTATCTTAATTAATTTCTTTTACATGCAAACAAGAATCACATGATGTTGTGTAGTGTAGTGCAATGCTTTTGATTTTGACTGTTGTTGAATTTTTTATGATTATAAATTTTTTTCTTTTTTTTTGTTGAATTTCTTACTACTTTAGTGATCATCTTCTATGAATCCATTTATGGAATTCTACATCATGGGTTAGGTTGGCTTATAGTTCTATGACCTTATATATGGACAAAAAAATTCCCTTTTTTGTTGATTTGTGTTGCTTTTATGACCTTATATATGGACAAAAAAATTCCCTTTTTTGTTGATTTGTGTTGCTTTTTTGTAATCTGCAGAACCGATGAGGTAATCAATATTCAATTGATGGTTTTTCCACAAATTTACCAAAAATGGAATAAGCATTTTTCTCCATATTTTAGCTTGAAATAAAGAGGTTGTTATGGCTTATTGGCATTACATTTGCCTAATATAAATTAAATTATTAGTTTTATTGTAGGATTGTAATTTTGTTAGTTATAATTATAGCATGTAAATCAATAAAAAATCAATTCTTTTTATACTTTCTTATTTTCTCCTCTCAAAAGCGTGGTTATGGTTCCTAGTGGCACACTTTCGAAGCGTAGCCAAAACCAATTCAATTGGCTTGTTTCTTAAAGCATGGTTGTATCTCTACTTTTTGGCACGCTTTAAAAGCATAGCGAAAGCAAGTTTTTCTTATAGTGCGAAATATTTATCGATTTGTTACTAGTTTAAAAGAAATTTGTAATGACAGTTGCGATAGTATTGCAACTAATTAAATATATATTATTTTCTAGCAAATTAGTGACTACTTTGTAACTTTGGTTTTTCATTTAGACTAACTTTGGTTTAGCGACAAAATTCCTACAAATTTAATTAAGAATTTTCAAAGATTAGCTATAGATTTGCTATAAATTGTGATAGATTTGCGATCATATTAGCGAACAACTTGCGACGAGTTAGATTCGGAAAAATTCCTCAACAATTAGCGTCAACTAAGCATTCTATTTTCTCTACGAAGTTAGCTTGGATTTAGCGATGAGTTTACTGCAGTAGTGTTTGATGCTAATTAGCGACTACCTATTAGTCTATTTCTTTTACGGAATTAGCTTTTAATTTAGTGATAGATTTGCGACTATCTATTCAGTCGCTAAAAAACTTTTCCGATAAATTAGCGACTATTGTATTTACCTCACTGATCTGCGACTTGTAATTAGCGAGGAAAGCATTGGTTGCTAGGCGGTAGCTAATCCGTCACAAATTATATTTTGCATCAGATTAGCAATGATTTTCTGACTGTTTTTGTGGTAGTTAATCGGCCTTATTTTTGTAGTGATCTCTTTCTCGTTCACCTCAATATCACAAATATTATAAAATGAATTGAAAAAAAATGAAAAGAGATTTAGAAACTTTCCTTTTATTTAATGTTTCCTTTGATTTTTAACTCCCCATTTCCTTTAATCACTAGACTTTTCCTGAATATTTGCATTTTCTCAACCTGTTATCAACAAACTTTACATAGAAATAATGCCAAACATTTAAGAATTATCCAAATAGTTTTCATAAGTTCATACATATAACATCTATAATTTTATATTAATAATATCCATAATTTTATGCTCACAACATTCATAATTTCATACATATGATGTCCATAATTAATATTATCAAATTTTAAACTATATGTCTTATGGTATTTTTTAAATTATTATCTTATATGTACATTAATGAATCATAATTTTAATTATTTTTAATAAATAGAGACTAATATTATTACTATTTATTATTTTATTTTGTAGGTTAAAAACTAAAAGTAACCATATTCTTGGTAACTGCGTAAATTTTAAATCAATACTTATTATTTATATACACAATTAATTCAAAAGAAATTTATTATTTGACTAAATAATTATTATTGAATTTAATGTTTATTTTTTGTTTACTTATGTAAACACCAATCGACTAAAAAAAAGTTGGCATTTAATCAATTGATAAAAAATATATACAATAATAATAAGTGTAATTCTTAATTTTTAATTTAAATAATAAGTCAATCCAAGAATAAATTTATTAATTATCTAACAGCAGGATTTATGGATAATATTTAGTAAATCGCATTGAGTCAATTCTCGCATAAGTACGTAGTTCATTGTTTAGAATTCAAACTATGAATTCTTGCACTACAATTTAAAAAATATGATCGACTAATCATTTATATATCTATTTTTTTAAATGGTACAATACAAATGTTCAAATAAAGAACAAAGATTAAATTTTGCTAGAAAACAGAAAATAATAAGAAAGAAAATTCAACATCCCCATGGACAAAATAGAGTTTCTTGTAAGACAAGTGTTGGTGACTGAAAAAAAAAAGAAAAATTTATTGTCGAAGACTACTAAATTTGAAAAAGAGAAAAAAAATTATATTAGTCATTAATATTAAATACATATGAGAAATCAAAACATGCATTAAAAATAAATTAAATAATAATATATATTTATATATAAATATATAATAATTTATTTTAGTGTATAGTTAATATTTAAAAATAATTTTATTAGATGAACAATAAAAGATACGAACAACATAAACAACAGGTAACATTTTAAATTCACTAATAAAAATTATATCTAATTAATTCAAAATTTGATTTTCAAAATTAAAATTAACTTTTCTATTTTAACCTATTCGTATACATTGTTAAAAAAACGTGGTTCTTTATATTTTCTCTTTAAAAAAAAGAAAAAAACATACTAGTATAGCTGCGTGCTATAGTCGTCGTTGAGTTAGTACTAGCATAAACTATATACGGCGTTGGAAGACAGAAAACCTTTTAGAAATAAAAGATAATATCCGGTGGATAGCAACTTGTTAGAAAATTACTTATTACTTAAATGATTTGATGCTCTAATTGGCAATTGCAACTTCAATTTCAAATAACACTAATTAGCTGATTTCATTTCTAATGGCTTTCGGGCATTTGGTCTCAATTCCCAGATCAACTTCTTCCGTCGCCACTGTTGGTACACATCTTCTTCTTCTCTTTTCAATTAATTATGATAATAATGCTATTATTATTTTCCAATTTCCTTCGTTTATAACAATAATGATTGAATTCTCTTCTTTTGTACACAAGAATGGTCACAAAGCAATATAATACATCATGCATCGAAGAATGTTTGGGAGATGATAATAATTACCTTTGTCTGTAACCAATCATTTTAGGTTTTGGATTTTGATTATGAAAAACAAAAATTGTTAAAAGGCTTCTACCAATTTAATGAGATTTCAAGTTTTCAACTAAGTTTCACGTAGAGCAACACTTGTATATGACGCGACCAATAATGGACCTTTTTTTTTATATAAAATAAAGTTATATCACTAATAAAATTTATTATCTTTTATCGATATTTGACTAATGATAAATATTAAAGATTTAATTTTAAGCTATAAATTTTAAATTTTAATAGTATAAAATTAAGGTATTGATTCAAAGTGTTAGGTAATATTAATAAAAAACATTTATTGCCCTCTTAATATTTTTTTTTTATTTACATAACCCATTAGATCTGGATTTTAATTTCATAAATATTCAGGGATTTACTAATGATGAAAATAAAAAAATAACATTGGAGCCATGAAAAGTTGAAAACTTAGTTTTAACATTTATATTTTGAAAGAATATATAGTCCTCAGCAAAATTCATAAACATATTTTGAAGTTTGTTATTATACTCTTCACACAATTCTGAACATAAAAAACTTAACAAAAAATTAACCAATTATATCTCAAATGACATAATCTTCTTATATTTACTTAGAGACTGCGAGTTTGAGTCTTCCTATCTTTGGTTAAAAAAAATTAATATAAAAAAAAGATTTATTTTTATTAACATATTATGATCAGTGATTGATTTTGAGTTCTTTAACAGAGAAAGTGAAAATTATTACATGTAAGATACATCATCAGTTTTCTTTTATGTGTTAAATATATTTGGAGGAGCCAACGAATTATAATTTAAATGGCATACTCTTTTTATCTTCACCCAAAAATTTTAAGTTCAAGTCTTAATCTTAATTTTAGAAAAAAAAAATATATTTTGAGAATATATAAATAATTAAGAGTTTAAATTATTTTCTTAATTTTGTCATAAAAGTTATAGTAAATGTTATTATAGGTTGATGTATTTTAACAATAATCAAACAGAGTGTTCTTTTCTTCAACCAAAATATATATTGATCTATTTATAATGTATTAACAACATCGGTTTGATTTAGAAATGAACGAATTTTGTTCTTGTTCTCACTTTGTTTCTGTTAGCGTTATATTATTTGTGCACCTCTTCTTGTTGTGTTTTAAAAGAAGTGAAATATAAATATTTCTAGAACTAAAATATCTAATATTAATCCTTATTAATCCCTATAAAATCAAAATATATTTGTTAGGTAGCGAATATAATATAAACATATAAATATTTATATTTAGTTAGTTAATCATATAATAAATTCTAGGTTCTAAATCCTTACGTAACTAAAACATTTGGTTTTTTAGTCAACCATATAAATATAAACATCAACTTTTAGGTAGTTAAAACAATATTAATCATGATATGTAATTGTTAGATAGCAAATTATTATCATATGTGAAATTAAATTGAAAATATTTTAGTGTAAAAAATAATCATAATTTATTATTCAATTATAAATATTAAATTAAATATAATATTTTAGATTATTATTTTCTCAGTATTACTCAATAAAATATAGAGTGATAATTGAAAACAGACAAAATAAAACTACAAATTAAAGTTGTCTCAAATTAGAAATGAAGGAAAGAAAGAGTTTCTGATAAATATTAACAAATCATGGCTGTGGAATTTTTGTTATTGATGCAATCTTGAAATTATAACTTTTAGTAACTCTCTCTCTCTCTCTCTCTCCATATTCTGTGTATTACTGATCTGATATAATATGGGTAAAGTATATTTTTTGTCTTTAAAATTTGATAAAAGTTTTAAAAATATCCCGAAATTTTATTTTGTTTTAATTTTGTCTTAAAAGTTTTCGATTTGTATTAAATATACCTCTGACGGCTAATTTTTCAAAAAATTTAAGATCGATTCAACAACAATTTCATAAGAACAACCCCTCAACACAAGCAAATCAAGCATAATTTTCATGCATTATTATCATATTGGTCTTAAATTTTTTGAAAAATTAGCCTCCAAGAGTATATTTGATGCAAATCGAAAACTTTTGAGACAAAATTAAAACAAAATAAAACTTAGGAGTATTTTTAAAACTTTTTATCAAACTTCGGGGACAAAAATATACTTTACCCATGTAATATTTATAAACTTTTAATATATATAAACCTAACATTAAATATTTTAATAAAATAAAAATTAGACTCTAAAAAGATCATATCGAAACATACATGCGTATCTATTCATATATTAATTAACCCTTGTTTTTATTCAACATATATCATAATAATAATGAATGTAACATTAGTCAAATTAGTATGAATTTTGATTTTTCAACTTATAGTCTTGCGTAACTGTTCAAATATCAGATATGCATCTTTAAATAATTAATGGAATTTTTTAAATAAATAAATTAAATCTTATATTTATATTGATATATATTTTAAAAATTAGAATAAAATTTACTTTTTATTTTTAATATTTTAAAAAATATATTTAATTAATTTTAATTCTATCTCTATTCTTAATTTTTTGTTTGATTAACTGATTTTTCCAATTTTACCCTTACCATATATACATATCATTATTATTAATTCATGAGTAAAGTATCATTTTTGTCCCCAACATTTAGGGTAAGTCTTATTTGTGTTTCTAACGTTTAAATCGTTCTATTTGTATCCCTAACGTTTATAAAAGTGATTCAATGTTATCCTACTATCAATTATACTAACAAATTAGATTATATTTTTCAATTATTCTAATTTAGATGTATTTATTCTCAATTAGATCTCATTTGTATGTGTTCGATTTTAATATTATACCCACTATTTGTGTTTAGATTCAATTATGTCCCTAGAAAAATGAATTATGTAAATGTTGTAGGAATTAGTTTCAACTTTTGATGTGCTATTTTTCGGAGTGGATCATCGATTCTATCCCAGACATTTGTATTCTAACTTTAAGAAGAGATTTTTAAAACTCAAAGTAAAGTGTTCATGATGTGTAATTGATGTCAGGATAACATTGAATCACTTTTACAAACGTTAGGAATACAAATAGGACGATTTAAACGTTAGGAACACAAATAGAATTTATCCCAAACGTTGGGGACAAAATCGATACTTTACTCTTAATTCATTATCATGTTAGTCATCATTCTCACTATGTATGTGTCTCCTTCGTGAGTGTCATTTCGTTGCATCATGCACTCTCAGCACTGCTACCCAACTGCACCACCAACACCCCCACCTCTTATCCAAACCTAAGTGTAAACATGGAATTTTATTTTTTATTAAAACAAAATCCGGCTATTAATGTAAGTAGGTCACTGCTTGCAATATGATGTGGAATAAAAATATGCTTACAATTTTAACCTTTTAACAATTGTTTTGTCATAGAAAGTTAAAATGATAATATCATTATTACAATGGACATTGATATGCACAAGATGTCATATATATATGTGACTAGTGCACTACAGTTAAAACAACTATCTATTATTAATTGTCTCAGTAGATATATAGTTAATTAGCGTCTCAATTCTTAAGGTCAGTGTTAATACGAAAATTAATTTGACTTTTCAGGTTCTTATGGAACAAGAGCTTTATGGCAGAGTAACAGGAATGTCACAAAAGAGCAGAGTATCAAGACATGTTTGCAGCACAATATTTCAAAGCTCCATTATAAAGGCATTGAAGGAGGATCTACAACTCATCATAAAATTCACAAAACATCGTTAATAAATGCAAGATCTTCTGCACAATCACATGAATCTGAACCACAAGCTCATGAAAAATCACAAAACGACCCTCTAGAGTCTATTAAAAGGGCACTGCTTATTTTTCTCAAGTTTAGTAGACTTTATGTATTTTTTGGCATGATGGTTAGTCTCATTCTTAATTCATATGGTTTTAGTTTTAAATATTTGATTTAAATTTTAATTTCATTTCTAATATTTGAAACGTTTTATTTTATTTTAAATATTTTATTTCGTTATATTTTAGTCATTTGATTAAAATTTAAGTTTTTTTCTTTCAAAAATTTCTTTTTTCTTTGTTGTTATCTTCTTTTTCTTTTTTATTATTCTGTCATTTTTGTTCTTAAATTATTACAACACTTACTATGATCACTACAATTATATTTTTATCACTATTTAAAAGAAAATTATAATAAAAAAATAATATTTTTAGTAAAAAAAATTATTTTTAACCAAAGGATTAAAATAAAAAAATAAAATATTTGAATATAAAAATAGAACATTTCAAATATTAGGACAAAATTAAGACTTGACTTAAAACCTTAAGAACTAAATCATTATTTTACTCTTTTCTGTATTATTAATATTTAGTGGTGTGTCTGGTTGAGATAGTATTGTGTAACATTTATATAAATTGATTTTACTTTTACCTTTCAATCAAACATACCCTAAATAAAAATTTGCCATCATTATCAATTGTCGATTTTATTTGTTTTGAACAGATACCAGCAGGACTTTCTTCGTCATTTCTTGCTGTGGATAATTTTTCAGAAATATCTCCAATATTACTTGTAAAAGGAATCTTACAGGTGGGCTCTAATTAACAACTTAGATAATTTATTTAATACGAATTTTATAATCATATAATTGTATTTTAACTAATTTCCTAATAGACATTATTCAATCAGTAGAGAAAGAACAAAAGAAATAAAATTAATAGTGCATTACATGCATCTTTTTATTATAGAAAAGTGCTGATTTTCGGTTATTAATATAAAAAATTAAAAATAATAGATTTATAAATATTTCAACGTATTTAAAGTTAAGAGAGATGAATATTCTGCCCAATAAATAATATAAATTTGAATTTATATGGTAGTAACAAATTTCAAGTATGTTTGTATTTCTTGATTTTAGGATTATTAGAAACTTCAAATTAATTATTTTTAAAATTAATTTATTTCTTAGTCTTGTATAAATTTATTTATTTCAAATTACTTACCCTGTGTATAATTTAAAAATCACAATAATTTCTAGACATTATGTATCTATTTTTCCGTGGTAAAAAATGTATTATTATTTGTTAAACTTTGAGATAACGTTTGGTCTTATTCCAAGTATTTATCATTATTTTTTATTTTGTTCCTAATATTTTATTTTTATTCTTAATGTTTAAAGAGATTTTATTTGCATCATATCCTTCTATCAACATCTGTAAAAACATTTGATCTTGTATGATATTTTGTTTGAAGTAATTCCTAACCCCTATTTGTTTTCCATATGCTGCCTAAATTTTTTTTTTCTATTTTATAATGTGTAGTTTTACTTTTCTAAAAAAGTTTAATTAAAAAGTCAAATTTTTTCAGTAAATATCAGTCAATTTTTAAAATTATATTTTTTATTCTAAATAATAAATTTTAATTTTAAATCATTAACTTTTATTTTTAAATTTTAAATTTTAAATTTTATTTCCAAATTTTAAACCTTTTAAAAATAAAACAAAAATAATAATTTTTGTTAACTAATATTAATTAACCAAAAAGTGGTTTCTGTATTTATTTTTTTAAAATAGTTTAATAATCTCAAATTTTCCCTCATGTTTCAGTATATGGTACCTTTCTTCTTCACGTTTCAATTTAATGTGGGAGTGAATCAAGTATCTGACATTGAAATAGACATGGTATGTACTTATTACTAAAAGTCAACTATAAGTTAAATTTTCATTGCTTGAATAGACGAGATGAATACAAGTATACTATTTTAGGAGCCACTTAAATAAAACGTTAAAAACCTTTTCTTTAAGATGATTTTTAATAATTAAAATTTAATATACATAATTAATTAAATTATATTATTTTTATTAAAATTAGATCAAATTAATTAATTTGATCAAAAAAATAATGAATTAAATTTTAAACTAATTTAAATTAATATTATATATTTTAATTATTTTTTATAATAAAAATATTATAGTCATTTTTTATTAAAAAATATTAATTTATATCAGTTCAAAATTTAATTTATTAGTTTTTTGGTTAAACTTATTTGTCCAATCTAATTTTAATAAAAATAACATCGTTTAATCGGTTATATATGATAAATTTTAATTATTAAAAAATATCTTAAAAAAAGACATTTTTAACATCTTTATCTAAATGACCCTTATTATTTTTACATACATATTTTGAGCTAATTAATTGTGTTTTTTTTTATCTCTAATAAGAATTTCTTCAAACTATTTTAAGTGATCTAGAAATTATATTAAATTACATTTTCACATATAATAGTAAATTGATTTTAAATCCGTTTATAGTATATATAGTACACTACTTCACAATAATTTATATAAATAAAATCAATTTTAAATTTAAAAACCGTTTTAAAGTGATTTATATAAAAATAGCTTTCAACACATAAAAATTAGTTTTCGTCGGTTTATATATATATAATTGTTTTAACTCATTGGTGAAACAATCAGCGTAAATTGTTTTATAGTCTTGGTTGGTTTGATTGTCCGACGCAGGCGATCAAGATATTAGGCCAAAATCGATTCAAACAATTGAATCGACTGACATGATTGGTATGATTAGACTGTGGAACTGGTAGCCCAATGTTTTAAAAGAAGAAGACACTATTTTGTAAAACCAGTTTTATTTGATTTGAAACCAAAATCAAATCACAACACTGGTTTTTATAATTTTGTTTATAAGAAAAAGCGTAGTTTCAATTCAGTTTTTTACTTTTAAAAACCTATTTCTTTAAAATGGCTTGGTTCCGTTTTAGTTCACTTAGTTAAACTCAGTATTTTTGAGTACCCCGAACGTATAGTCATAAATAAAGTAATATTTTAAGAGTAAATATTTAATTTGGTCTTTGTCTATTTTTATCAAGAACAAAGTGATTTTTGTCTAAAAAAACAGGACACTTCGACTTTCAATTTTTTTATTTTGGGATAATACAATTTTTTTGTTAAAAAATCTGTTAAATAATAACAAAAAATTAATTTTGTGGGAGGTTTTATTTGTATTTTATGAGAATTTTAAACCTCCACAAAATTCTTTTCAATAATATAACCAATTACAACTACTATTACTACCCTCTTCATCCTCATTATTATTATCACTCATACCTTTATTATTTTTATTACTTTATCACCATTATTATTTCTTCTACCATCATCATCGTTAATATCAATATTATCAATATTAAAGTTCTTATTTTTTATTTTTTATTCGATGTTATTTTTTTCCTTTAAAATATATTTGTACTACAATTACTTTTTTCCGGCATCATTTTCATCAATATTTTAACCTTATTGCTTGTTGCGTTGCATATTTTGTTTTCTTATTATTTATTTTTACCTTTGTTATAAATTTTTTTGTAGATTAATAAACCAGATCTTCCTTTGGCAACTGGAGAATATTCCTTCACATTTGGAGTTATACTTGTGGCATCATTCCTACTTACGGTATCTTATGGATCATCACTTTCAACAACTTATTATTATTTCTCATAAATCATATATATATTCGTCGTTAGTACATTAAAAAATGATTCAAAGATTGAATAAAATAATCTTTCAAAAAGATATTATTACGGAGAGAAGGCTTATTCTTTATGCTTTTGTGCAGAGTCTTGGACTTGCATGGATGGTAGGATCAAAGCCATTAATTTGGAGTATTATTGTTGCTGCAGGCCTAATGGCTGCATATTCAATTAATGTGAGTTTCTTTAAAAAGTTTTAAAAAAAATTGTTTTTAAATTTTATGTTCTGCTTATAAATATAAGTAACGGATTAAGGAGTAAGGACTATGAATCCCAAGTATTTAATAAATACTAGTTATACATATGATAATAAGACATATGCCTTTATAGTTTATTTAGTTAACTACTTATTAAAGTTAGAATTTTCTTTTAAGAGTTTGTGTGGGTTCAAATCTCATTTCCAACAATTTTTAAATCATATAATTTTACATCTTTTTTGTCTTTTCTTAGTTTTTGCATTATTTTTAAAAATTTAAAAAATCAATTTTTAAAATACTTGTTGTCCCAATTTATTAATATAAATTCTTTTTAAAATAATATTGAGATAGATATTCTTTAATTTAATGAATTTAATTAATAAATATTATGCTTATAAAGATTTCTAAGGAATTTAAAAATTGAATTTTTATTATATTTATTGAATAATTTTTGTTAACCAAATTACTTTGATGCCCTCTATAAACCCTTGAAAATATGCTTTTCCACTATGTTATTGATCTCCTTTCTTGTTTTAGTCAAAGTTGTATCCAACCCATAATTGAGAAACAATGTTAATTTTTTTTGGAAGCATGTTAGAGAATATTAAAATATTTGTCTATTAATTAAATTAATATTGATTGATATTTTTTAATAATAAAATATTAAGTATTTATTATTTAATTATTTCTATAAATAAGTAATACCTTAATTTACATAAAAAAAAACTACCACGTAACACAAATAACATTTTAATATCTAATTTATTCTTAAGTTATTATGATGAATTCTACTAGAGTCAATGGCAAATTTCTTTCATATGATATTATAATATATTTTTTTATCATAATTTTATGTATTTCTTTTTCTAAAAAGAATCTTATATATGTATTTATGTATTTTATATCTATATTTTTCAGTTGCCTTTATTAAGATGGAAGAGATCTACAATTCTCACAGTACTATCTAATGCAATGTCTATGATGGCATCATTTCATATAGGACCTTTTCTGCACATGAAGGTATTCTCTTATAAACTATAATTTTTAGAGAGTAAATTTTGATTCAATTTTTTTTAAATATTATTAAACAGATGAGATTTTTCATCTTAAAATTTGTGATTTTACTGTAAACTAATTTTTTTTCAATTTTCCTCAATGACTAAAAGTTTTTAAAATAATGAAAAAATTTAGAGATACTTTGATTTTTTATATGGACATTAAATAATTATCTAAATATTTTTATAAAATTCAAATCAAACATGCGTAAATAATTTGTTAAATATAAAAGTTATTTGAAATTTATAAAAAAATATGATATTTTTATCATATTTTAAAATTATTTAAGATATTATTTATTATTTATATTTTCGAAGTTATTTTTGTTAATAATATGAATTTTGAAGTATCATTTGATAGTTTTACCCATAACGCAACTTGGGTTTGATAGTAATATGATAATATCTATCTATTATTTATTTCGTATTACATGATATTAACTATACAATTAAAATATATCACCTAATACTCTTTAATATAATTGAGAGAGAGATTGCCTCAATGGTACTGCTACAATACCAGAAGATGATGCCTGTGGTATTTTGGAGGATTTTTTTTTTCTTTTTTGTGGTCATAGGAGGACTGTTCTTAGACCTTTACGTATTTTTGTTTGGGCCTTAAACTTCATCCTAAAATCCAGGTAAAATGAAATAACAGAAAAAAGAAAAAGGGTTTTTTGGACATTAAAAATGGAGGTTCCACGACCACTATAATAAAAAAAGTTCTTATTTTTTTTTGGTTTCCAAAAACGAGGTTCCTATTTACTTATAACACAGATTAGTCTTTAATCTATTGGGTTTGGAGAATGCCGTAAAAAAAATTTTTTTTCTATCTATGAAATATAAACAAAATAAATTTGGATGTGTTTACAAATACTTTAATAAATTCTTGACTAAAAAAAAATACTTTAATAAATTAGTTCAATTTTAATACAATAATATAAAAAAGTATACAATTATGAAGTTGGGTTAATGTGTTTAATTAAATATTTAAGCAATAGGTTTAAACCGTAAGTATTTTTACAATTATATTAAGTGTATATTAAAATTAACTACTAAAATTATTTATTAATGTAAAATACATATTAAAAATTACTTAAATTACATATGTATGTATAGGTGACTGATTTGGTAACTAATATTTAGTATACAAGTAGTATTTTTATTATTTTTATTAATGTGATAACATTATTCGATATTTTGTGTAATTATACTAATAATACATTAAAATAAAATCTTTAATACATTATTCAATTGCATCTTTAAATATGAATTCATACTTCGAAGTTGCTATCACATATTAAATATTGGAACACATAATTATTAAATAGATAACGTCTTTAACCAAAATTGTAGGTTGTCTTAATAGTTCATCATAACATAAACTTTAGTTGCTTTTAATATGGGTTCTAAAGACTATTCATTTAGTTTTGATTAATGCAATTTTCATGACGTCTAATGCAATTTTTTTTTTCAAATACATGCGATGCTCAGACCTTTGTGCTCAAAAAGGCAGCTACATTTTCAAGATCTATGCTTCTTAGTTGTTTCGTCGTAGGTTGTCTCTACACAGTAATATCAATATCAAAGGTAAAATTTCCTACAACAGAAATACTAGTATTTTTAATAATATAAGATTACTTTTAATAGTATGAAATTATTTATTTTTTTATTTACTGATTAAGTGTTAGTAAAATTTTAATAAAAATATTACTTCTAGACTTTTTCTTTTTATAATCAAATCCAACAAAATCAGATTATACGTACGTCCAAAAAAATGTAAACAAAAAAAAGCAAAAACAAAAAAGAAAAAAACTGTAACAGTAGAAGAAAAGTTTTTGTATTTTTGTAGAAAAAATTATGTATCTCGCAATTAAAACTTTTTGCGTTTTTTTTTTAATTTTTTTTATAAAAGTTTACAACTTTTGTTTCAATATTTTTTGTTTCACCTCCATAACAATAAATACAAAATTTTTGAAGAAAAATATATATAATTTTATAAATAAACTAACACATCAATTCTGTATTTTTTTTTTCCTTACCGCTCCTTTTTCCTCCTCTTTTTCTGTATGTTTCTTTTTAGTCCATGTAATTATTTTGTTTGATATTTTTGTTTCTCCTCTTATATTTTGTCTATGTAGCTATTTTATATTCAACTTCACAAATTTTTGTGTATAGCTTTATATATTTTTTTATTTCTTTTATAAAATTTTTCTACTTTTTTATTTTTTATTTCTCATATTTGAAAATGAAAAAAAAATACATAACTTTATAAATAATAACACAATTTTTTTCTTTTTTCTGAGCTTCTTTTGTATCTTGAAGAAGAAAAAAAAAAAAAAAGAATAAATGCAACAACAATGAGAAAAGTGTGTAATTTATATGTATTTTGTGTGGATTATTTTTGTTTAGTCAGTCAACAACTAAGTTAACTTGGATGAAGACATGGACAAAAACATTATATTTAGAGACACTGAATTAATGTATTTTTTGTTCATCTTGATAGGAAGACACATAGATACTAAGAGGTGACACAACTTATTTTTTATCTTTTTTATTATTTTTATTAATTTGTTATAATTATATTTTTTATTATTATATTTTTCTTTTTAAATTTTTTAAATGAAAAAAATGAGAATAAATTAGATTTTTATAATTTATTTTAATTTATCACCAAATAAAATACAAAAATACTAATTTTTATATTTTTATCCTTTGTATTTTATTTTATTCTTAGAACCAAATACAGTCTAAGTTAACTTAGCTATTATAAAAAAATATTTGTGTATGTAACAATAATCTTAAAAAAACATTAACTTTAATACTTTTTTATTGGAAGTGTTAGTTTATACACAAGATTTAACACTTTGGTGAGAAACAGGATTTAGCGGATGTTGAAGGAGACAAGGCAGCAGGCTTGAAAACTTTGGCAATACGCTTGGGTGTTAAGCAGGTAATTATTTTTCTTACCTTTTATTTTCTAAATATGAGGTTTTGGTATATTATATATCCAGATTTATTCATTATTTATCTTTTTCTAGGTATTCTGGTTATGTATATCACTTATTCAAATGGCTTATGGAATTGCTATTACAATGGGAGCATTATCTCCTGTTTTATGGAGCAAAATTGTTACGGTAATGTGATATTTGCATATATATTATAATTAATTATTGGTGTGTAGTAATAAAAAATGTGCCTCAAAAGTTTATAGTTTGCTTCTCTCTTCACAAATTTTTACATAGAAAAACTAATGAAAATTCACAATGTATGTTAATCTATTCCAAAAGTTTCAATAATACATTCAGTATAGTCTTTTGTTATGATAATCTTAGAAAAGTTCAAATAATGATATCAATTCGAATAACTATTTTGGGGTACGGTTTAGACTATTTCTATAGAAAATAAGGCATTTTACTCTAATTCTTTTATTCAATTTATCAATATTTTAAATTTGTGGTAATTTTTAACTTATTAGGTTCTGACACATGTCATCATGCTTTTATACGTTTGGAATCACGCTGTTAATTCAGTAGATTTATCAAGCAAAGATTCGTTACAATCCTTTCATATGTTTATGTTTAAGGTAAGCAATAATTTACTTAGAGCATGTTTTGAATGTTAGCTAGGAATTAGAATTCATTCAAATATTAACTTTTTTTTTTCATTTTGGAATAAAAATAAATTATTTAAATTTTTTTGAGAAGTTTAATTCTCTTTTTTTTATTTGTAAATTAGACCAAAAGGTTTGATTTTTAACTTCATTCACACACTATAAATTTGAATTTTATTCTATTAATATATTAAATTCATTCTAATCATGGAATTGAATTTTAAATAAAAATAAATTCTTTTTTTAAAAGAAATAAATTTTTTTTCTTATGTTAAATAATTTTTAAACAAATTCTTAGTAAAACAATACGAAGTATTATTTTCTGGACAAATGCACTTTACTTGTTATTGAATTTTGTACGATAAGTTAATTATGTAAATGGAGTAGCTCCATTTTTTCCCATGTTAAAAAATTAAAAATTGTTTGTGTTTAATCTAATAAAACCAAAAGCTAGTTTTAAAATTAACTTAAAATATATATTTTATACAAATATACATATATATTATTTTATTATTTTAATTCAACTACTCTAGCTGAATTTCGGTTAAATTTCTAAATTTTTTAACTTTTATACTGATCTGATTTTCGGAACTTTGGATATTTGTTCCTTGACTTAATTATTTCAATTATTTCTTAATTAAGCGATGCTGTATGGATAAAACTATTATGCTTTATGAGATTTATCGTTTTCATATTGTTTTGTTGCAGCTTGTAACTGTGGAATGTGTCCTTGTACTATTTGTTCGTTGAAGAAGTAGTGAGATTGTGGATTTAATAAATGGTGCAGCATTATCCATACGTTTCAACTAGATGAATCTTCGTGCAAGTTTATTATATATATTTGTTCAAGTAAATTACTGTTTTGATCAGATAGATAATAGGTGTTTCCGTGGTTGCTCTTACCGGCAGAAATAAAAATGTATTGGTATGATAAATATATGACTTAATGAGAAACTGACATGTGAATTATATAATTTAGGGTAAGTTACTCAAATAAAATTATTACAACTTTATATTATCATATTACAACTTTTTCAAATTCGATCAAGACGTAATTGTAATTTTTTACATATCTATGTACACTGTTATTGATACCAGTAATTTCAAAGTCAACATAAATCGTTATTGGTCGTCAAGGTTTACGTTTAAAATGGTGCATATAGAAACCGTTATAGATAACAACGATTTCTGATGAACTGTGGCAATGCATAAACTATTATAGGCAGTAGCAGTTTATGTGAGGTTTATGCATATGTGAGGTGCTTATATATACTCTTCCAAGACAATGAAGTAATAGTGGAGTGTCATTTTTTATAAATGGATGGCGAAGAAAGTTTCCTATCTCTAGTACATTGCTCTGGAAAAATTCAAAAAAGCAAAAGGCACGGCGTTAAATTTAAAGATAGAGAACCGCTGAGTATTTTTATCCGATCATCGAATACGTTGACCGATACAAAAAGCAGCATATTACAGAAGCTGGAGGTGTGCGGGACAAAGTGGGTAAAAAAGTTGTTTTACAAGATTCCTATTGCTATTGTGTTAACCGGTATGAAGTATGAAACATTTGCGATAGGCTCCGATGAAGATATGCAGGTCTTGTTTCCCTGTAGGTGAAGTTTTTTCGAAGTTAGAATACACGAGTTGTTTGCGAAGTTGGAAGATGGTGTCGGCAGCTTTTGGACATCAGTGCCGAATCCTCAGTCGACGGCGATGGGTGCCTCAACGTCGATGCTTGTAGTTGCACCTGCTTGTATTTTGGTTGATCCTCCATGTGTTGCAGTTGGTATTGCCAGTTCACCTCCGCGTGTTCCTGATTTTGCATTTGAGTCTCGACCGGATCGAGTTGAAAATGCGATGCGAGATGATGATTCGGACGAGGAGCCAGTCGACATTATTGGGGACAATGATGACGATACTCCGAGCAAACCACCTATACCCCATAGGCCATCGAGTTCCGGCACACAGCAACATCCTCCACATTTGTCAACCTTGAACTTAGAAGCCATAGGCTGACAGCTAGATGTCGATGCAACCTTGAACTTAGGGCAGAATTCTACTGGCCAACAATGAAACAAGATTGCATCAACAAAGTCAAAAGATGTGATAGCTGCCAAAAATACTCCTCAACAATACACAACCCAGTTAAGTTGTTACACAATTCGGAGGTAAGTTGGCCTTTCTACAAATGGGGGCTAGATATACTCGGACCATTCCCAAAAGTCCCCGTCCAGGAAAAATTTTTGCTAGTAAAATTGATTACTTTTCAAAATGGATAGAGGCAATACCATTAGCCAAAATAGGAGCAGACAAAATTAAGTCATTTATCTGGAAGAATATTATTTGTCGTTTCAGTTTACCACATGCTATTATTACTGATAATGGTCGGCAGTTCACCGACCAAAGCTTGGCAACATTTTTACAGGGGTTCAAGGTTAAACACCATTTCTCCTCGGTGGAACCTCCCCAAATGAATGGACTTGCCGAGACCGCAAATAAGGTCATTCTCAATGCCCTACAAAGAAAGCTCGGTGATGCCAAAGATGAATGGGTCGACCTCATTCCTGAAGTCCTATGGAGTTACAATACTACAAAACAACCTACTACACAGAAAACACCTTTTCGATTGGTCTTTGGGTCGGACGCAATGATTCCAGTAGAAATCGCCATGGCTTCCAGACGAGCCGAACATACAACAACAGACGAGAATGACAAAACATGACAAACAAAATTGGACACAGTAGAAGAAGATAGAGACAAAGCAGAAACGAGACACAGAGCAATGCAGGCCATAATCAAAAGAAAGTACAACAAGAAAGTGAAACTAAGAGCGTTCGCCGAGGAAGACCTTGTCCTCCAGCGAACAGAAGAGGCCAAAAAACCACCAACCCATGGAAAGCTCGTTGCAACATGGGAAGGACCATACCGAGTATCACGAGTACTCGGAAAGGGAGCATATGCACTTCAAACATTACAAGGAGTTAATATCCCTGGTAACTGGAATGTTTTTTTATTAAAAAGTTATTTTGTTTAAAATGATATAGGCAAGGGGAGGCACTCTTTTTCCTACTCACAAGGTTCTTTCCATCATGGATTTTTCTTGGAGAGGTTTTAATAAGGTCCCCCACCCCATATCATTTGCATGTACAATTTCCATCTATCAATAATATAAACAGAAATTCACTACCTTATTTCTACAAATCAAATTGCCAGATAGAGCAAATCAAACAAAAGCAGTTATACGTGCCAAACTATAAATAACAATACAAGTCATTCAAATAGTTTTGCGAAATGAGTCAACTACAATATGCAATACTATTCAGTTACAAACCAAAAGCAAAAAGCCAAATGATAGAAAAACTAATCTCCTTTCTCGACTGAAACACTCTCATCCTGCTTCTCGGCCAAACTATCATCATCAACCAGTTCACCATTATTTACAATTTTTGTTACATCCAACCTACTAACATCGGCATCAGGAGCAACAACACCTATCTGAGCAACAGCTCTGTCAAAACCAAGCGTAAACGCAGCTAACACTTCCTCCTCCAACTCTGGGATCATTGCCTTCATTTTTTCATTCTCAGTAACACTAGCTTCCAAATAATCTCTTACCTTCTTTGACTCGGCTTCTGAATTCTTTAACTTCTTTTTCAAATTCCTCACCTCGGCCCTAAGCTTCTCCATTTTTGTGTCTTTCTCCTACGAAGACTCTTTTACCTTCTTAATTGCAGTAGCATTATCCCCCTCCAAAATGGCGTCAAGTTCAGACGTGCAACCAATAAACAATAAACGAGTCCCAATAACCTAACCAACAACACAACAATCAGAAATTGCAGAAAATAAAAACCCACAAGCAAACAACCAGCACAAGACATGCAAATTAACCTGCAGGTAGCGAGCCACACTTATCTTACCAGCCTAGTGAATAGTCTTAACATCTGCATCAACCTGCGTGACCTCATCAGCAACAGCCATGAATGGAAAACCAGGTGACCATATAGAGTTTCTCGGACCTTCCTTATAACCATACAGAACAATTTGGCTCTGGTATGCTGCATCGATCTCTTCGGCAATAAAAACATCAACATTTTCCTTCGGATCGGTCAAGTCAACAACCCTATATGAAGCCTCACCTCTTTTCCTTTTCAAAGGAACCTCCTGGTTAGCAACAGAATGAGCACTAACAATCTCACTCTCCTTCACTATATTAGTAGACGACCCTTCCCTCTCCTTTCTATTGGCTTTAGATACAAAAGCCTTCAAATTAGCCGTCGTTAAGGTTAGAACTTTCTCACTTGAAAAAAAGACATCATAAGAAAAACTATATCAGACAAAATAATGCAGATCTTTCGAACTCAAACACGCAATATACAAACCTATATTACCTAAATACTCCTCTATCGCCTCCCTATCTCCTTCAAGCTTCAACAAACTAGATATTGACAACAACTCTGACGAAGCCATCACCGACACTAGAAAATCTAAAATGTAATCTTCACTCTTTACCCTATTCACACAGTCCAATATTTGCTTCGGCTCAGAGCACCAGAAAATAAGGAACCTCTCATTCATCAACGAGTCCAAGAAAAATGGATAAAATTCCTCATCAATCTGTACTTTCACAAATATTTCCTTAAAGTCCTTAAATGAAGACTTATACAATCTAAAGTTACTCTGACCCAGGTAGCTACTGAAATTCACTCAACCCCCCTTCCATACACCTTTTGTCTGGAACAAAGAAAAAAACAACACTAACAATGGATAACACTCTAGGTATTCCATCAGACACTCGAAAGCTCGGACAAAAGCCCACGAGTTAGGATGTAACTATGTTGGCACACAGTTTAGTTGAGCCAAAATCCCACATTCCAAGTTAGAGAAGGGGAGCCTCATCCCCAGTTCTGTCAACATGCAAGTATAAAGATAAAAATAAGCCCAGTCAGATCGCCGTTCAAACACCCTGTCACCTTCTCCACAAGGCAAAATTTTCACTTCCAAACTCTCTCCACTTCTTATCCACCTAGCTTCATTTAACTGAGAAACAACCTCGACAGTACTAAAAATAGACACATGGCTTTTCACGTTACTGTCAACCCAACCATAAGGATCTCCCTCATCTATTACAACCATCGCTTTCTTGCCCATTATCCGACAGAAAAAAAACAAGATGCAAGTACAAACAAAAAGCAAACTACTAACATTTCTTACTCATGATTCTTCTTTCAGTAAACGGTACAACTTTAAGGAAGACAAACAGTTTTTAGAAAGCAATGGAAGTTACTAAGACACTAACACTTTCACCTTCCACTACCCGAGTGTTTCTCCGTCCCAAACAACAAACAAAATAAAAACAAACAAATTTTAAACCCATCGACGGCCCACTACCAAATGGCCAAAAGGCCCATCGACGGCCCACTACCAAGAAGATCGCTTGGAATGGTTGAGTGAAAAGATGGAATATTAACTTTTATAAATTTATTGGTGACTGAAAAGTATTTTGATTGGATAGTATTTTGATGTTATATGTGAGTGATAAATCCATATTTTACGATTATTTTTTTATGAAAATAATGAATTTATCAACTTACCTTGCATTTATTCTTTAAAATTGCATGTTTTTATGAATCTCTTTCTAATTGTGCTTAATTGTTAAAAACATGCTTTCATGCCCTAAATTGTCAAATTAATTCCACTTTTATTTCATTCGATACCTTGATATGTTTGTTGAGTGATTTCAGGACTAATAGGCAAGGATGGCTTGAAGAAGTAGAAGAAAAGCATGTAAAGTGGAAGAATTCATGATGAAATGAAATATTTGCAAAACTGTCAATCATAACCTCTTCGTACTAAATTTAATTTTTCTTAATAATTTAAATATTAAATTAAATTATTTAATATGAGTTGGCAACAAAGAAGACACGTCACTCACAGTGATAGTGCCAACATGGACCATAGCCCCACGTGTGCACTAAAAGTAACGAAGACACACGCCGATGTCTGGAAGGGTGACTGTGTTTATCGAAGTAATCAAATGGTGTGTACACATGACTCATTAAATAATTTACGTATAATTGTGACTAGCGTGTGAACTTTCAAGTGTATTTTTGTCTATTCTTCTTATAAAATAAATTATTAAACTCATTAAAAAATATTTTAAGTATCCTTTTCAATTTTTTTATTTGAAAAATTATCCTTTTTAAATAAAATGGAATATAACTAACCTTAACTAAAAAAATTAATTCTAGTTTAAATAGAATTAAATTTCTTCAAATTGTGAATGTCAACTTTATGAAGTCTATTATAGATTTAAGTAATATAAAATATATATTTATTTTTTTATTTCATCCAAATATAATTTATGGGAGAAGATTTTTTTATGATTCAGAACCATTTATTTATAAACCATAATAAAATCGTATTAGTAAATAAGAAAAATAGAATCTAATCTAATCATTATCCCTGGCAATGACAGATCCAAAAAATTTTGTTAGTGGGGTAATGCATATATAATATGATAATAATTTTTATAATTATATTTTGTTATTGTAAAATATAATTAATTTTTCAATTGTCTAATGAATAAATTTAATCACTAAAATAGTAAGTTAAATAAATTTTATATTTTCTTTCAATTGTCAATATAATCAAATATTTTGCTTTCTATATATATTATTGAACAACTAATTAAAAATTTATCTCTCATATAATTACGAAATTGATTTTTTATAATATTTATAGCCGAAGAGGTTTTTTCAACTAATGTTGTTATTACTGGCAAAACTAAAACTAATTTAAAAAAATACCAATAAAAAAATAAGATTTTTTTTGAGTCTATGTAAAATTTTTTTTAGAAACTAAGCCATTTGATTTCAGACAATATTTTTTTGTTTTATTTTTAATATATTCTTTTTTTTGGCTTTTCTTCAACAATTAAATAGATTTTAAAATTTTGCTACAAATTTTGATATAGACAATTTATAAAAAAAATTCTTAGGTAATATTTATTTACTTAAACATACTAAAAATCTAAATTTATTTTTAAATATTAAAATAATTTAGATGTTATTTTTTATAATATAAAGCGAATTAAATATATTTTTCATTGATAATTTTTAATCTTTTATAATAAAAAAATATTTAATGTAGTCAAATTTTGGCTCTTCATTATATTTATTTAATTTTTTTAATTTGTTAAGCACCGAATTAAGAAATAAAAAATGATTTTATTTTAACTATTTATAGTTTATCAACTTTTAATGATAATAGATTTATCTACTAAAATTGAATTGATGTGTTTTTTATTGGTGTTTTTATATATTCATTATTGATTGATGTTTATGTTTCGAGTTTTTTTTTTCCATTTCTAGACACCGAAAAGTGTGTGAACCAAGAAAAAAATATTTAGTGGGGCCAAATTTATTTCTTAACTGGGGGAGAATATATTTTTTATGTATTCTATGTGAAATTTTATAAAAATTCAATGGGAGCACTTGCCCCCACAGGGTTGAATATAAATCTGCCCCTGATTCCTGGTTTTGTCTTTTCGCCACTGAATTATTAAAACAGTGTGTTAAAAGGGTTATAAAACCACCATCTTCATTCCTAAAATTTGATCACTGTTACATCAAAAAAACAAACTCAAATTACGTTTGCAATCAAAATATAGCTTAGCCATTTCTTACGACTTGCATCATTGTGCGAATTTTCAAAAATTACTTTAATCTTATTGAATTTCTTTCATGGCATAGATTCATGAGTTTCATTTTTTTAGGGTTTTTAAAGGATATTTTTTATCCTTGTTAATTGATTCATATAAAAAATATATTAGGTGATTCACTCCATATAAATTTTTGTTGAATTTAACTTAATTACTATTCCTATTTTTGTTTTTTCGTCGCTAAATTAACAAATCAGTGTGGCAAAAAGGTTTTAAAATCCACTATTTTTGCCTATAAAATTTTATCTCTGTTAGATCAAAAAATTCAAAGTGAAATCACATTTACAGTCAAAATATATCTTAAGCATTTCTTACGATTTGTATCGTTGTGCGAATTTTTACAAGGTACTTGAATTTTATTAAATTTTTTTCATGGCTTAAATTCATGAGTTTGATTTTTTTTTCCTAGGTTTTTAAAGAATATTTCTTAACCTTATTAATTGATTCATATAAAAAAATATATGTTAATTGATTCACTTCATATAAATTTTTATTGAATCTAACCTAACTACTATCTTTTTTTTGTTTTTCACCACTAAATTGTGCCAAAAGGGTTTTAAAATCTACCATTTTTGCCTTTAAAATTTTATCACTGTCGGGTCAAAAGAATCAAACTCAAATAACATTTACAGTCAAAATATATCCTAGCTATTTCTTATGATTTGCATTATCGTACAAATTTTCACAAAGTACTTTAATCTTATTGAATTTCTTTCAGTGTTTAGATTCTTGAGTTTAATTTTTTTTCTTTCTAATTTTTTAAAGGATATTTCTCATCTTTATTAATTGATCCATAAAAAAATATTAACTAATTCACTCCATATAAATTTTCATTGAATCTAATCTAATCAATATCTCTATTTTTGGTTTTTCGCTACTGAATTATCAAATCAGCGTGCTAAAAGGGTTTTAAAATCCACATTTTTGCCTCTAAAATTTCATTACTGTCGGATCAAAAAAATCAAACTCAAATCACATTTACAGTCAAAATATATCCTAGTCATTTCTTACGATTTGAGTCAAATTTTTCATTGATAATTTTTAATCTTTTATAATTAAAAAATATTTAATGGAGTCAAATTTTGGCTCTTCATTATATTTATTTAATTTTTTTCATTTGTTAAGCACCGAATTAACAAATAAAAAATAATTTTATTTTAACTATCTATAGTTTATCAACTTTTAATGATAATAGATTTATCTACTAAAATTGAATTGATGTATTTTATATTGATGTTTTATATATTTATTATTCATTAATGTTTATGTTTCGAGTTTTTTTTCATTTCTATACACTAAAAAGTGTGTGAACCAAGAAAAAAAATTTAATGGGTCAAATTTATTTCTTAAGTGGTGGCAAATATATTTTTCTTTATGTATTCTATATGAAATTTTATAAAAATTCAATGGGGGCACTTGCTCCTACATGGTTGAATATAGATCCAGCCCTGATCCCTGGTTTTACTTTTCCACCGCTGGATTATTAAAACAGTGTGTTAAAAGGGTTATAAAACCCACCATCTTTATCCCTAAAATTCCATCACTGTTACATCAAAAAAATAAACTCAAATAACGTTTGCAATCAAAATATAGTTTAGCTATTTATTACGATTTGCATCATTGTGCGAATTTTCACAAGGTACTTTAATCTTATTGAATTTCTTTCATGGCGTAGATTCATGAGTTTCATTTTTTTTTCCAAGGTTTTTAAAGGATATTTTTTATCCTTGTTAATTGATTCATATAAAAAATATATTAGGTGATTCATTCCTCCATATAAATTTTTGTTGAATTTAACCTACTATTCCTATTTTTTGTTTTTCCGTCGCTAAATTTTCAAATAAGTGTGGCAAAAAGATTTTAAAATTCACTATTTTTGCCTATAAAATTTCATCTCTGTTAAATTAAAAAATTTAAACTAAAATCACATTTACAGTCAAAATATATCTTAAGCATTTCTTACGATTTGTATCATTGTGCGAATTTTTACAAGGTACTTGAATTTTATTAAATTTTTTTCATGGTTTAGATTCATGAGTTTGATTTTTTTTTCTAGGTTTTTAAAGAATATTTCTTAATCTTATTAATTGATTCATATAAAAAATATATGTTAATTGATTCACTCCATATAAATTCTTATTGAATCTAACTTAACTACTATCTCTTTTTTGTTTTTCACCACTAAATTGTGCCAAAAGAGTTTTAAAACCTATCATTTTTGCCTTTAAAATTTTATCACTGCTGGGTCAAAAGAATCAAACTCAAATCACATTTACAGTCAAAATATATCCTAGCTATTTCTTACGATTTGCATCATCGTACGAATTTTCACAAAGTACTTTAATTTTATTGAATTTCTTTCATGGTTTAGATTCTTGAGTTTAATTTTTTTTTCTTTCTGGTTTTTTAAAGGATATTTCTCATCTTTATTAATTGATTCATAAAAAAAATATTAACTAATTCACTCCATATAAATTTTCATCGAATCTAATCTAATCAATATCTCTGTTTTTGGTTTTTCGCTACTGAATTATCAAATTAGCATGCTAAAAGGGTTTTAAAACCCACCATTTTCGCCTCTAAAATTTCATCACTGTTGGGTCAAAAAAATCAAACTCAAATCACATTTACAGTCAAAATATATCCTAGTCATTTCTTATGATTTTGGTCAAATTTTTCATCGATAATTTTTAATGTTTATAATAAAAAAATATTTAATGGAGTCAAATTTTAACTCTTCATTATATTTATTTAATTTTTTAATTTGTTAAGCACCGAAATAACAAATAAAAAATAATTTTATTTTAACTATCTATAGTCTATCAACTTTTAATGATAATAGATTTATCTACTAAAATTGAATTGATGTGTTTTATATTGGTGTTTTTATATATTTATTATTCATTAATGTTTATGTTTCGAGTTTTTTTTCCATTTCTATACACTGAAAAGTGTGTGAACCAAGAAAAAAATTTAGTGGGTCAAATATATTTTTTTATGTATTCTATGTAAAATTTTATAAAAATTTAATGGGACACTTGCCCCCACATGGTTGAATATAAATCCGGCCCTGATCCCTGGTTTTGCTTTTTCGCCGCTGGATTATTAAAACAGTATGCTAAAGGGGTTATAAAACCCTCCATCTCATCCCTAAAATTTTATCACTGTTACATCAAAAAATAAACTCACATAACGTTTGCAATCAAAATATAGCTTATCCATTTCTTACGATTTGCATTATTGTGCGAATTTTCACAAGGTACTTTAATCTTATTGAATTTATTTCGTGGCGTAAATTCATGAGTTTCATTTTTTTTAGGGTTTTTAAAGGATATTTTTCATCCTTGTTAATTGATTCATATAAAAAATATATTAGATGATTCACTCCATATAAATTTTTGTTGAATTTAACCTAATCACTATTCCTATTTTTGTTTTTCTGTCGCTAAATTATCAAATCAGTGTGGCAAAAAGGTTTTAAAATTCACTATTTTTGCTTATAAAATTTCATCTCTGTTAGGTTAAAAAATTCAAACTGAAATCACATTTACAGTCAAAATATATCTTAAGCATATCTTACGATTCGTATCATTATCCGAATTTTTACAAGGTACTTGAATTTTATTAAATTTTTTTCATGGCTTAGATTCATGAGTTTGATTTTTTTTCTAGGGTTTTAAAGAATATTTCTTAACCTTATTAATTGATTCATATAAAAAATATATGTTAATTGATTCACTCCATATAAATTTTTATTGAATCTAACCTAACCACTATCTCATTTTTGTTTTTCACCACTGAATTGTGCCAAAAGAGTTTTAAAACCTACCATTTTTGCCTTTAAAATTTCATCACTGCTGGGTCAAAAGAATCAAACTCAAATCATATTTACAGTCAAAATATATTCTAGCTATTTCTTACGATTTGCATCGTCGTATGAATTTTCACAAGGTACTTTATTTAATCTTATTGAATTTCTTTCATGGTTTAGATTCTTGAGTTTAATTTTTTTTTCTTTCTGGCTTTTTAAAGGATATTTCTCATATTTATTAATTGATTCATAAAAAAAAATTAACTAATTCACTCCATATAAATTTTCATTGAATCTAATCTAATCAATATCTCTGTTTTTGGTTTTTCGCTACTGAATTATCAAATCAGCATGCTAAAAGGGTTTTAAAACCCACCATTTTCGCCTCTAAAATTTCATCACTGTTGGGTCAAAAAAATCAAATTCAAATCACGTTTACAGTCAAAATCTATCCTAGTCATTTCTTACGATTTGCATCGTTGTGTGAATTTTTAGAAGATACCTTAATCTTATTGAATTTCTTTCATGGTCTTGATTCATGAGTTCGATTTTTTTTTCTTTCTGAATTTTTAAAGGATATTTCTTATCCTTATTAATTGATTCATATAAAAAAATATATTAATTGATTTACTCCATATAAATTTTCATTAAATCTAACCTAATCACTACCCCCTGTTTTGTTTTTCTGCCATTGAATTATCAAATCAGCGTACCAAAAGGGTTTTAAAACCCACGGTTTTCGCCTCTATATTTCATCATTGCTGGGTAAAAAAAAAATCAAACTAAAATCACGTTTACAGTCAAAATATATCTTAAACATTTTTTACGATTTGCATCATTGTGTGAATTTTCATAAGGTACCTTAATCTTATTGAATTTCTTTCATAGTATTGATTCGTGAGTTCGATTTATTTTCTTTTTGGGGTTTTAAAAGGATATTTCTTATCCTTATTAATTGATTCATATAAAAAATATATTAATTAATTGATTCACTCCATATAAATTTTCATCGAATCTAACCTAATCACTATTCCTGTTTTTGTTTTTTCGCCGCTAAATTATCAAAACGGTGTGCCAAAGCCCAAAAGGGTTATAAAATCCACTATTTTTTCCTCTAAAAATTCATCACTCTCGAAACAAAAAATTAAACTCAAATCCCGTTTACACTCAAAATGTATCTTAGCCATTTCTTACGATTTGTATCTTTGTGCAAATTTTCACAAGATACTTTAACCTTATTGAATTTCTTTCGTGGCTTAGATTCATGAGCTCGATTTTTTTTAAGTTTCTAAAGGATATTTCTTATCCTCATTAACTGATTCATATAAAAATATATATTAATCGATTAACTACATTAAATTTTTATTAAATCTAACCTAATCACTATCCTTATTTTTGTTTTTCCGCCACTGAATTATCAAATCAGTGTACCCAAAAAGTTTTAAAACCCACTATTTTCGCCTCTAAAATTTTATCACTGTTAGGTAAAAAAAATTAAATTCAAATCACGTTTACATTCAAAATATATCTTAGCCATGTCTTACTATTTTGTGTGGTTGAACAAATTTTCACAAAGTACTTTAATTTTATTAAATTCGTTTCATAGCTTTGATTCATGAGTTCAATTTTTTTTTTGGGTTTTTTATGGATATTTCTTATCCTTATTACAAAAATAGTGAGTACTCACCTTTCTAAAAGACTCGATTATTTTTCACTACAAATTGTCTCCTTTTGATGACTAGAACTTCGCTATTCTCTATCGGCCATCTTTGTTGGTTGATCATGATTTGTTGAAAAAACAAAATCCTTAATCAATATAACTTGCCTAGTTCACAAATTTATGTTATAGTTTTATGTCTATTTTGATGACGATACCCTTTGTGGTGTTTGAATTTCATTAAGAGTTTTATCGGACCAAAAAATTTTGAGCAATAGTCTGCAGTTGTAAAAAGCTAAGACACCTCTTGAATAGGAATTTATAGATATGCTTGCTACTTATATTTTAGCTAGAGTAATCCGTAGTCGTATATAGAAAATACTCGTTTGTCTATAATTCATGACTTCAGAAAGATCGATCGAGTGAAACCAAATTTTAGAATTACTAGAATCAATGCTATATATGCGATCAACAAAACAAGACACTTGTTCCAAGTTATTCCCATTTATTAATTTATTTACTAGAGAATTTATTTTATGCACCAATATACTGCAAATAGTTTTAAAATTTTGAGTAATATTGATGCTAGTTCTTGTAGGAAACCTTGCCAAATGAAAAAAGGGAAGAAAATGACACAGAAAGACACCACATCAAATGAGAAACAACAAGAAAAGTTACGTCCTGAAATCTCCAAGAGGGAGAAGAAAATGAAGACAAATAATAAAAGCGCTCTTGCAAAGAAAAAACCTCATTGGTCTTCAAAGTTTCCATCTCTCTGCCACTTCAGTGAAAGTAATAACAATGTTGAAGGTGAAACCAGCAATTTGCCTCCGAACACCGAGTCAAAAGATATATTGGATTCAAAGTGTGAAGGAGATGGAAAATTACAAAAAGACTGATAACTAGGAGAGGGACGACAAGGAAATATAACTTATCAATCTTTTCTCTCTTAGTATTTTTTCTTGTAGTTTGAAATCTTTACATAATTATTTTATCCATATTTCTATCTAATGGTGAGATGATGTTCAAACAAAATTTGTGGCGAATAATTATAATTTCTATGCTACAATTGTAGGAAGAAAGGTCACTTTAAATTTGACTGTCCTAAAATGTCAGACTCCACAAATCTGTAGTCTAGGAAGACTGCAAATAACATCTTTGCACATTTATCCTAATAGTGAACTACCTCTCAAATTACATAAGAGTTGAACTTAAATATTTTAAGTTGAACCAGTATTTATCGTCTACGCACTTCCTTTCTGAACTCTTATCTCATATTCTATTTTAATCGAACTTAGGCAGCGTTTGATTTGAGAGACATAGATACAGTGGTACACGATGACACATGTCTGCTGTTTGGTTTGGTGAGACACAGATTTCGAAGGACACGGGAGAACACAGATGGACACAGAGACATTAAATTTGTGTACCTCCAATTTGGTAAGACACTAAGACACAACTTGTGAGACACTAATTTTTTACTCTTTTACCCTTATTGAAATTTTAAAATTTGTCCTCTTATCTCCCCAAACCTTTCTTTTTTCTCTTCCTCTTTTAGATTCTATAACTAAATTTATCTTTCTATTTTCTTCAAAGAAAATTGTACATTTAATTTTTATTTATTTAAATTTTGAATAATCTTTGATAAATTCTGAGCTTTAGTTTTTTATTTTTTTCAAAAAAAATATATATTTAATATTTGAATGATAATTTAAGATGATATTAGAAGAAATAAAAAATATTAAAAGAAATAAAAATTCAATGGTGATGACATGTAGTATTTGGGATAATAGATATACAGTAACAATAGTAAAACTTGTGGTAGAATGAAGGGTAATTCAGTCTTTTTAAAATATGTGTGTCTTGTTCTTTATTTTTACCTAACACAATACATAGACACAAATATTTTATGTCCATGTCTTTAATGTCTATGTCTTTGTGTCTATGTCTCATCATATACATCAACCAAACAGAGCCTTAAAAACAGGCTCATAACTTGAACAAACTGACATATATTTCCACTGCATATAAGTCAAAGACTTGAGATGGTTTCTAAGTTCATTTTCAAATAGAAAGATTTAAAGCACGATTAAATTCTCCATCTCGTACACTTTTTGCAGCTTCATCCCTCAAGTTGAGTTTTTCTAGTCATCTTTGTCTTCTTCATACAACTTCTCATCAAGCTAGTGTTCTGTGCCTCTATGTTTCTCACTCTCTCAGCTCTGATTTACTTTTCTTTTGTGGTCCAATTCTCATTAGACTCACTCTAACTCTCCTTCAAACAAAACTTAGTGGCCCAGAGAAGCTTTGTTCATCATCCTCACCAGATTGAACTTGCAAAGTCTTCACATTTGAATTGCCTCACCATTTCTATTCTTTGATATAGAGGAATCACGCTGAACCATACTTTGTAAATCCCACTTATTTAACCTTCACTATAAAAATCCTCCCTTCAATCTTCAACCATACATCCCCTTGTACTTTTCTTATCAAACACATATCTATAAGAACATTTTCCTGAGCTGAAAGAGTAATAATCTTCCTATGTTAAATCATAGCATCTTACGATATTCCTATACATTCTAGGCAGACTCTTATACAAACATAAACATAAACACTAATTGTTCTTTCTTCTTCCTAGACAGATCAATATCATTTATTCTTCCTGTCAAACAGAACAGATTGAACATCTTCTTGGAGATATTCCGCACCAAAATCCCAACATGATGAAAGATTAATGTTCTACCCTTTTAAAATTGATCTACAAATTCTTTGAATTAGAAAGGCAATGGCAAATTGATAGCTACAAGGGTGAACCAGCATTACATATTTGCGATATAAGCATTGCCTAATTAAACTTCATTTTCAAGTCGCAAAGTTAAAATCTCACCTTCAAATTTGAAACACAAATAATGGAGAGCGAGCATTGCCTAATGAATTCAAAAATGATGCATAAAAAAGAAAACCATCCAATTTAAGAGTGTGATTTTATAAATCAACAGAGAGTGTTATTTTACCCAACCCACGGACAAAACCCATTCGTGCTTCAAAAAATTTCATTTATGAAACCAGATCGTTTTTCTTTTAATTCTCAAAATATCCAAATTCATAAATTGTTGCCATATTCATAAATCTCAAACAAAAGCAATTCACCTTGTAACCATTGGAGCAACTGTGGAAGAAGGGCAAATAGACACTTACCGAGAGCAAAAAGAGTTTCTGACGAGAAGAAATCGAAGAGATGCGCAACAACAACAGGAACAAAGGCTCAGCATAACAGAGCTTCTGGTTAGGGAAGCATTGAGAAGGTGGTTTTGAGATTTGCGGGTTTAGGTTTTCATTTTCAGAGGATTAACAACTTATTATGAGATTTATAGAACTCCTGCAGATTAGAAACCAAAACCCCTCTAAATTGATCTCGAGAAGGGAAAAAGGGGTTCTCTTGGTAATTTTATTGGAACTTATAAAAAAAGAGAAAGTCTCGGACAGATTTTTTGGCTTTTAATTATTAATTAGTTATCAATTATATTTTTAATGGTATAAAATTATTTAATTTTTTTTTTTGGTTAAGTGATGGTTAGAATTTTACAAAGAGAAAGTTTAAGGGATCAGTAGATTTTGTAGTTTTTAATTATTAATTAACTATTAATGATATTTTTAATGGTATAAAATTGTATCTAATAGTATAAAATTATTTAATTTTTTTGTTTGGTCAAGTACCTACCAAAATTTAATAAAAATACTGATTCTCTAGCACTCCTGTTTAACAAAAATACTACCCCTAACACTCCTCAAACAAAAAGCCATGCTAAATAACCCCAGCAAAATAGAATATTATAGTAACATATAAAAAAATTTTCTTTGTATTTTTTGTGGATCTTAGTTGCAATACATATATAACACTAGTAAATATATGAATTATCTCTATTATTATAGTGAAATAATTATATTAGTGAATATCAATAGTAGAGTCTTTTATTTATATTTTTTATTTTATATTTATTATATCTTATTTATTTATTTATTTTACAACACGTTATCAGTACGAGACTCTGATCAAAATTTAGGAAGACTCAAGATAATAAATTTTTATTATGTCAAAACTTTCTCATCTTGAATTTAATGTTCTTGATATATCTGAAAACAACTGTTTATCATGGATACTAGATGCCGAAATCCATCTTGATTCAATTGTAGTAGTTCCAATTCCAAATTCTACTAACTAAAGTTAAGTGCTTTAAATTTCTAAAAAGTATATTCATGAACTTCATGCTAAACATATCAATTAGATATCATAAATAGTATAGACACAATTCAGAGTATGCATTGAAGCATAAGCAGTCTATTCCTCAATCTCACGAGGACGAACTGCTCTGATACCATAACATCATATCTAAATTTTTAAATTATGATCCTAAATTTTTCTATTTCTGTTGGCTCATATTTAATTAATTGTTTATTTCATTTTTATTAAATTGGAATTTTACAAAATTAGACTTCTTCTAATTTTGAATGTCAATTCTAAAAAATCTTTTATAGATTTAAGTAACAAAAAATATGTATTTATTTTTTTATTTCATCCAAATATAATTTATGAGAGAAGATTTTTTTTGTATAATTCAGGATCATTAATTATAAACCATAACAAAATTGTATTAAAAAATAAAAAAGTAGTCAATTTGAATTATACCTCTTTTTATTTGACTCGATTATTTTTTTAAATAGATTTGATATTCATATAAAAAAATATATTAGTTGATTCACCCCATATAAATTTTCATTGAATCTAACCTAATCATTATTCTTAGTTTTGTTTTTCCGCTGCTGAATTATCAGAACAGTGTGCTAAAAGGTTATAAAACCTACCATTTTCGCCCCTAAAGTTTTATTATTGTTGGGTCAAAAAAATCAAACTCAAATCACATTTGCAATCAAAATATACCTTAGTCATGTCTTAGTATTTACATTATTGTGCGAATTTCCACGAGATACTTTAATCTTATTGAATTTTTTTCATGGCGTAGATTTATGAGTTTAATTTTTTTCATAATTGTTAAAGGATATTTTTTACTCTTATTAATTGATTCATATAAAAAATATATTAAGTGATTCACTTCATATAAATTTTTATTGAATCTAACTTAATTACTATTCCTGTTTTTGTTTTTTTGTCGCTAAATTATCAAATTAATGTGCCAAAAGGGTTTTAAAATCCACCATTTTCGTCTATAAATTTTCATCACTGTTAAGTCAAAAATTCAAACTCAGATTACATTTGCCGTCAAAATATATCTTAGATATTCCAAGTTATTCACATTTATTAATTTATTTACTAGAGGATTTATTTTATGCACCAATATACTGCAAATAGTTTTCAAATTTTGAGTAATATTGATGCTAGTTCTTGTAGGAGACCTTGCCAAATGAAAAAAGGGAAGAAAATGACAAAGAAAGACACCATATCAAATGAGAAACAACAAGAAAAGTTACGTCCTGAAATCTCCAAGAGGGAGAAGAAAATGAAGACAAGTGATAAAGGCTCTCGTGCAAAGAAAAAACCTCATTGGTCTTCAAAGTTTCCATCTCTCTGCCATTTCACTGAAAGTAATAACAATGCCGACGGTGAAACCATCAAATTGCCTCCAAACACCGAGTCAAAAGATATATTGAATTCAAAGTGTGAAGGAGATGGAAAATTACTAAAGGAGAGGGATGACAAGGAAATATAACTTCTTATCAATCTTTTCTCTCTTCGTATTTTTTCTTGTAGTTTGGAATCTTTACATAATTATTCTATCCATATTTCTATCTAATGGTGAGATGATGTTCAAACAAAATTTGTGGTGAATAATTATAATTTCTAAGTTCATTTTCAAAAAGAAAGATTTAAAGCACGATTAAATTTACCATGTCGAACACTTTTTGCACCTTCATCCCACATGTTGAGTTTTTCTAGTCATCTTTGTCTTCTTCATACAACTTCTCATCAAGCTAGTGTTCTGTGCCTCTATGTTTCTCACTCTCTTAGCCTCTGATTTACTTTTCTTTTGTGGTCCAATTCTCATTAAACTCACTCTAACTCTCCTTCAAACAAAACTTGGTGTCCCAGAGAAGCTTTGTTCATCATCCTCACCAGATTGAACTTGCAAAGTCTTCACATTTGAATTGCCTCACCATTTCTATTCTTTGATATAGAGGAATCACGCTGAACCATACTTTGTAAATCCCACTTATTTAACCTTCACCATAAAAATCCTCCCTTCAATCTTCAACCATACATCCCCTTGTATTTTCCTTATCAAACACATATTTATAAGAACATTTTCCTGAGCTGAAAGAGTAATAATCTTCCTATGTTAAATCATAGCATCTTACGATATTCCTATACATTCTAGCCAGACTCTTATACAAACATAAACATAAACACTAATTGTTCTTTCTTCTTCCTAGACAGATCAATATCATTTATTCTCCCTGTCAAACAGAACAGATTGAACATCTCCTTCTTGGGGATATTCCGCACCAAAATCCCAACATGATGAAAGATTAATGTTCTACCCTTTTAAAATTGATCTACAAATTCTTTGAAATAGAAAGGCAATGGCAAATTGATAGCTACAAGGGTGAACCAGCATTACATATTTGCGATATAAGTAACACTTACCTGTGTATCATGGACAAGGATACCATCAATTCTTCCTTATTTTGAAACAAAATATGCAAATGTCAGAGAATAAGCATTGCCAACTTCATTTTCAAGTCGCAAAGTTAAAATCTCACCTTCAAATTTGAAACACAAATACTGGAGAGCGAGCATTGCCTAGTGAATTCAAAAAGGATGCATAAAAAAGAAAACCATCCAATTTAAGAGTGTGACTTTATGAATCAACAGAGGGTGTTATTTTACCCAACACACTGACAAAACCCATTCGTGCTTCAAAAAATTTCAGATTTATGAAACCAGATCGTTTTTCTTTTAATTCTCAAAATATACAAATTCATAAACCTCAAACAAAAGTAATTCACCTTGTCACCTTTGGAGCAACTGTGGAAGAAGGGCAAAATAGACACTTATCGAGAGCTAAAAGAACGACATGAACAGCAAGCAGGAGCGTCATCTACGCAACCAGTTGCAGCAGCAGCCAGCGAACAGAGTTTCTGACGAGAAGAAATCGAAGAGACGCACAACAACAACACGAACAAAGGCTCAGCAAAACAGAGCTTCTGGTTAGGGAAGCATTGAGAAGGTGATGTTGAGACTTGCGGGTTTAGGTTTTCATTTTCAGAGGATTAAGAACTTATTATGGGATTTATAGAACTCCTGCAGATTAGAAACAAAAACCCCTCTAAATTGATCTCCAAAAAGCGAGAAGGGGAAAAGGGATTCTCTTACTAATTTTACACGGACTCCCCGGCAAAATAGAATCTTTTTCGTAGCAAGTCTTTTAAATTAACATTTTTTTTTTGTCAAAAGAGCTGTTGTGATAAGAATGACAAGCTAAATGTTCATTCACTATTAGGAAAAATTATCAAAAAGTATCTATAAAATTTACAAATAGTGATAAAATTACTTATAAACTAAGAAAATTAATAATATATCCATGAAAGATGGATTTTATATGACAAAAGTATTTAAATTTAATTTTTTTTTAATAAAATTTTCAAACTACCCTCACTCTCAACCTCAACTCACTTTTTCAACTTTCTATAAATAAACTTGTATTTTTAAAATTTTTTGTCATGGAGTCCAAAATTATTCCTATAATAGACCAGGCCAAAATCAATGGAGTGGTAGTGGTAGAAGACTTCAACGATTCCTAGCAGATAAATTTAGTATGGTGAGCTCTTTTCTATTTGTTTTCGCCAATCCCTACACACAAAGAAAGCTCTCAAATTAAGAAAAAAAGGAAAAAACAAATGAAACGATTAAAAACTGTTTCTTTATGATTCTTTCTCTGATTCTTCATCGGTATTGATTGTGAAGGATTACCATGTGTTCATAACACGCAACAGAAGAAAAGAAAGTAATCCTAAAGATCTATTTTGTATTTAAACTTTATTCCAATAATATATAGATCAAATCTAAATACCTTTAGACGCTTTAGTAAAAACTTTATTCTTCGATTGTACAAAGACTCTATACGTATCCACACCGAGACCAACCTTTGCTGTCAACTCCTTGACCAATGGACATCTGATCTAAATTGAGAAACCTCTTGCAACTCTTTGCACACCATAAAATTCTTCTCCAAGAATTAGGCTCACATATATTTATGTGCATAGAGGTCAAGGAATAAAACCCTTGTGTTTTATTCTCGTGACTTTCCTGTACTCTTGACGTACATATATATAGTATGAGATTTGTTACTGATTTTAAATTTGATTCTCAATTCAAATTTAAATCATATCTTGAAATTCCAAATCTGAATCATTCAAATTTTATGAATCATATCATAACTCAATTTAAAAACAGAATCAATTAGAATCTCATCCAAATTTAGAAATAAAATAACTAATTATTCTCAAATCTCATTTAATATTCTCAATTACCATACTATTATTATATTCTTGGTGCTAGCAAAGAATATAATAATATTCCATTTGAATTAATATAATTATTTATTTGATCAAATCAAAATAATAATTAAATAATTCTATAGCAAATGTTAGAACATTCGTTAGTGTGTGACCCCATAGGTTCAATACTAAACGGATAGTAAATTAGTCGTACTAAATTTACTAATCAAGATTGGCGTCTAGCAACACTCCTCAACGACTCGATAGTATGAAGTAATATATTTTTACTAAGAACCTCAAAAGAACAGAGTATAATTCCTTCCATCTTTCCAGCTCTTGGTTAACCCTTAGAGTATGGTTTAATTGTCAAACTCTAACTTGTTACCATTATTATAATGAACTGTGAATTACCTAAGAAACTCATTTCTTCATTCATTCAATTCCCTTGGCCAAGGTTTTATTCATCTCATTATAATCATAGAGCTCAAACTCTTTACCGAGAGTTGACGAATTTCTTATTAACTGATCATTAATTCTACAAGTATTTAAATCATACCCAATATCCATTCAACTAGCACCCTAGGATATTAGGTGTCCGGAATCAAAGTATAATAAATATGTTGTTAATTACTATGATAGTCACAGGTCAAAGGTAACTCTATTACTATGTTCATCTTGAGAATATCCTATTGACAAATATGCGGTAATTATAATTATTAGAAATTCTCAGAGTAAGTCAGTTCAATGGTCATATCCCTATATGCACCATCTATATATAATTTAATAAATGAGATCTATTAATCTTCATCCAATGAAGACCATTATATATATATTGATCTTTCCGGATTATTAATGTCCTTTTTAATAATCCTATGACCAAGAATAATTTAGATTAAATTATAAAAGATTTATATCTCAATATTATGATCACTATCACAATGATAAATCTCTAAATTTAATCAAGGACCTTATTATATTAACATTTTAATATAATAACAATAACAAATTATTTGACACATATTGATTGGATTGTGGTCATACTACTTATTCCCAACAGATTGATTCTTTTGTTAATCTCGGCACTACAATTCTCTGTTGCGTTATTATCCAAAATTTCCACCATAAAAGATTCATTTCATCTGTTGTAGGAGTAGTTTTGGATTCCATGACAAGTTTTAAAGGTACATGTTGAGTTATGGAAGATAAAAAAAGTGAGTTGAGGTCAAGGGTGGGGATAGTTTGAAAATTTTATTAAAAGAATCAACAAAAAATTAGGGTTTTGATACTTTTGTCATACGAAACTCATCTTTCATGAGTGAATATTAATATTAGAATTTTTTATTTTATATTTATTATATTATTTATTTATTTATGTTACAACATATTATCGGCATGAGATTCCAAACAAAATTTAAGAAGACTTAAGGTAATAAATTTTTATTATGTCAAAGTTCTCTCATCTTAAATTTAATGCTCTTGATATATCTGAAAATAACTATTTATCATGGATATTAGATATGTGTTTGATCAACTTATATACAGTAGTTTTAATTCCTTAGCGTGTCTCACGAAGTTCGGGAAGTATTTCTTGTAAACTCCTCTCTGAACCTCTCCTAGGTGATAACTTCATCTCCATTCCCTTGTTGCAGCAGACGGTGAACTCCCTACCACCAGTGTTGTGCTTCACTATTCAACTGAAATGCAACAAATTCTACTAACTGATCTTCCGGTATATGTTGTGCTTGCATTGCCCTTTTTATCGTCTCGAACCAGTAATCGGATTCCATAGAATTAGTTGAACCCTTGAAAATCGAGGGGGTTGACCTTTAGAAAGATTGGCAATGTCATCGGACCTCTTTCAGCTGAGTTTTCTCCAGCTCCGCTACCATTCCCATCCGTTCTCTCCATGGCCTGGTTAGTAGCCACAGTATCCGCGTGCATAGTGTTCACAAGAGTGGTCATAGCAGCGAAGAGCGTGGCTTGGTTATCATCGTTGCGTCTCCCTCATTCTCTCCCTGCATACGAGTTCAACCACGTATACGAGTTGTCGTTCGAGTCCTGTCCACACCAAACAAGTGATATCAAGGTAATCAGTCTTAATATCTCAAGTTAAATGCTTCAAATTTTCAAAAATATACTCATAAACTTCATGCTAAACACATCAATTAGATATCCTAACAAGTACAGACACAATTCAAAGTATGCATTGAAGCATAAGTAATCCATCCCTCAAACTCACGAAGACGAACCGTTCTGATACTATAATATTATATCTAAATTTTTAAATTATGATTCTAAATTTTTCTACCCACGACGGCTCTTGTTTAATAAATTGTTTATTTAATTTTTATTAAATTGGAGTTTTACAAAATTAGATTCCTTCAAATTTTGAATGTCAACTTTATGAAATTTTTTATAGATTTAAATAACAATATATATATTTCATCCAAATATAATTTACGGGAAAAAAAATTTATACGATTCATGACCATTTATTATAGACCATAATAAAATTGTATTAGAAAATAAAAAAAGTAGTCTACTTAAATTATACCTATTTTGATTTGATTCAATTATTTTTTTAAATAGATTTAATATTCATATAAAAAAATATATTAATTGATTCACTCTATATAAATTTTCATTGAATTAATCTAATTATTATTCTTGGTTTTATTTTTTCGCCGCTGAATTATCAAAACAATATACCAGAAAAGTTATAAAATTTACCATTTTCGCCCCTAAAATTTTATTATTGTTGGGTCAAAAAAATTAAACTCAAATCATGTTTGCAATCAAAATATACCTTAGCCATTTTGTAGTATTTACATCATTGTGCGACTTTTTACAAAGTACTTTAATCTTATTGATTTTTTTTCATGGGGTAGATTCATGAGTTTATTTTTTTTAAAGGATATTTTTTATCCTTATTAATTGATTCATATAAAAAATACATTAAGTGATTCACTCCATATAAATTCTTATTGAATCTAACTTAATCACTATTCTTGTTTTTGTTTTTTCGTCGCTAAATTATTAAATTAGTGTGCCAAAAAGATTTTAAAAAATCTACCATTTTCGCCTATAAAATTTTATCACTGTTAGGTCAAAAATTCAAACTCAAATCACATTTATCGTCAAAATATATCTTAGGCATTTTTTACAATTTGTATCGTTGCGCAAATTTTTACAAGGTGCTTTAATTCTTTTAAATTTTTTTTGTGACTTAGTTTCATGAGTTTGATTTTTTTTTCTTTCTGGGTTTTTAAAGGATATTTCTTATCCTTATTAATTAATTCACTCCATATAAATTTTTATTCAATCTAGTCTAACTACTATCTCTTTTTTGTTTTTCACCACGAAATTATCAAATCAATGTGCCAAAAAGATTTTAAAACCTACCATTTTCGCCTCTAAAAATTATTACTACTGAGTCAAAAGAATCAAACTCAAATTACGTTTACAGTTAAAATATATCTTAGCTATTTATAACAATTTGCATCGTCATATGAATTTTCATAAGGTAATTTAATTTTATTGATTTTTTTATGGCTTAGATTCTTGACTTTAATTTTTTTCTGATTTTTTAAAAGATATTTTTGATCTTTATTAATTGATTCATAAAAAAATATATTAACTGATTCACTCCATTTAAATTTTTATTAAATCTAATTTAATCATTATTCCTATTTTTATTTTTTCATCGCTAAATTATTAAAATTGTGTCAAAAGAGTTATAATAAGTACTATTTTCGTTCCTAAAATTTTATTACCGCTGGATCAAAAAATAAACTTAAATTCCGTTTGCAATCAAAATATATATAGATGTGGCATTCGAACTATATATATTCCCTGCTATACTAGATATAGAAAAACACAGATGCATGTTACGTTTGAAGTATATCGCCGTTTTCAACTTTTAATTTGTTTTTGTTTTATTTTTTTTAAAAACTTTTGTTTCCAGTTTTTTATTTATTTTCTTTTAAATTTTTTGTGGCTGAAAATCTGGAGCATATTAAAAAAATTAGATGGGCTGAGAAATTTAAAAAATTATAAAATGAGGCATTTTTTAAAACGATTATAATTTATAAATTACGTTTTATCATGGTTTAATAATTTAGTTTAATTAATTAAAATTAAAAAATAATATATCACAAATAAATTACGTTTTATCTTAATTCAGTCCGCAAAGTTAAAGTTGGCCAAAGAATAAACAAAATCCTGTCTTTTCATAAACTTCTAAGAAGACTAAAAAAATAAGTTATGTGAAGAGAAAGCTAAGTACATATATATACATCACTGTACAACAAAATAATCCAGTAACCATTTCGCTTCAGGAGTCCAGACGCCTAACGAGATACCTCTCGACCTGCATCTGAAAAATAATAACATAGTATGGGGTGAGAACCAGAGGTTCTCAGTATGGTAAATGTGCCACACACATAATATATAAGGTCCTGGGAATGCTCGAGGCAATCCTAGAACGCCGACACTCAGATTATAGAGCTTAAAGTATTAAACAGAAGCCATAAAAGGTGGTTTTCTAAGAGTATCTAAGCCTAACTTAACTTAATCTTAAATATAAGTCCCATGCTGCCATTCCTCTATACTTCCATCTCCGTCAGCATTTTATAGACAAATAAACAGATAAACGCAAACACAATAAGGTTACAAGTACTGCAGATAGCAAATATACAGTTAACATAGTAAAGGCACTTAGGCAAACCTAGTTAGAGCACAAACAAGTAATTCAAGTAATATGCACATGATGCATATCTGTCCTATGGCTAATGAGCTCATCTATCGGTTATACAGCCAACCCAACAAGTCCGGTTTGCTAAACCATTGGACTGTCCCCCGACGTGCATCCCCATGAGTCTATGCATAGCTTTTTTCTCATATATATATCAAATCGCTCAATGGGGGTACCATTCTCGGGAATTTATAAGTGTCCATCACCCTTACGTCATTAGGGTCAACAGAGTATCGAGTTTTCAACTTGGTACACGTGGTGGCAAGCCACGGTACTTTATCCAGATAATCTCCTATCTCAGATAATTTAATCATTCAAGCCAAGTATCATACATGATCATTCATTTGATTATCAAGCCAAATAACATACATGATCAGCCGTAACATTTCATAATCAATTCATCACTTTTCAACTTTACTTCATCTCCAAGTTATCCCCATTTCCTAACTTCATTTGATTATCAGGTTTAACACTATTATTAATGACTAAAGAAATGAAAATAGAGGTTTAGAAGCCTGAAGTGCGGTTTAAAATTCTGAAAACCATGTTTGCTGAAATAGGGGCCACACGTACGCGTGGGAATGTAAAAATGCAGCTCGCACGTGCGCCCCTTTGTCATGCGTACGCGTATACGAATTTTTCATGTTACGCGTATACGTGGGCCACACGTACACGTGGACATGCTTACTAGCTCATTACGTATAGGCATAGAACCAATCGCGTACGCATCGTCAAAATTTCATGCCATGCGTACTCATAAGCCACACGTATGCGTGGATGTGCATTTTTAAAAAAAATCAGATTCAGTAGCAAGATGCAGAATTGAAGAAGGAAATCAGTTTGGAGTTCAAATATTCCAACATCCATAATTTCTTCAATTTAAAATATTTTTCACCCATTCTTCGAATGACATAAACTTTATGAACCCAACTTTTATTTAAAACAAGTTGGAATCAATTTGGAGTTCCGGAAGCCAAGTTATAACTCGCCGAAGTTCGGTCCAAAACCAAAATTTTGCAAACAATTCCAAACCTCATTTTCATTCAATAATTCCATTCCTTTCACCACTAAACCTGCATTCTTTAATACAATATACCCCCTTTCTCATTATTTTAACAATCAACACAATAAACATACCTCAAATTAAAAATAATACACTTACAGTATTCAAATCCATCAACCAAAATCAACCAAGAACCATAATTTACAATCCTAAGCTTATAACACAATAGGGCCTTCCTTATCATCACAACAACCACCACAACAAATATACCTCAAATCAATTGTGCACATGCATTTCAACCTATCCTACAGTCATATACCCTAAGTTTTCACATAACATTATATATTAAATGCAAGAAACCTAAACCATACCTTAGCTGATTTCCTCATAATGATCAAGGCAACTTATTAAAACCAATCACATCCCCAAAAACCTCAACAAAACTCTAGTGTGTAGCTTCCTCCAAGTTTCAATATCCACAATTTCAAGCTCCAAGTATTTATTCACAACCTAATACACATTCATAACACATATATACCCAATTTAATTCCCAAAACACAAATTCATAATATTTAGATAGAATTATTATATCCTCACCTTACCCAAACTTCACATAAGCAAGAGTGAACGTTTTTCTCAAACTAATTGGATCCTAAAACATCAAAAAGTAAAGAAATTCAACACCCGTATAATACTTTCAAAAATTGGGGGAAAGGAGTGGCTAAGAGTAATTAATGACTTACCTATGAAAATTCCAGTAGAAGCGTAGAACTCGATGCAGTGGTCGCGTGGCTGCAAACGGTTCGGCAATTGAAACTCAGACGGAGAAGTTACGGGATTTTGAAATCACCGTAAGGGTTGGAAGTGTTTTTTTTCGTTCTTCACTTCCCTCTGCTTGGTGCAATGTGAATAAAGGAAGAAAGGGGAAATGTTTGGATTCGTTTAATGTCCTTTTGGGCTGGTTTGGGCCTACGGGCCTGGTTCGTCCCGTTTGGTCTAATTTTGGACCGATTTTTTTCGAAATTAGTGTCAAAATTCTTGTTTAGATGAGCTCTATCCTAATTTGATATAATATTTGCATTTCTATTTTTTTTATTAAAAACTAATTTATTAACTAATTATTTACTAATCTAACGGGATTTACATTAGTGATTATTTCAAGTTTTTATAAGAGGAAGATTGTGAGTAAAGACTCACTTTCTTCACTACATACATAACTTTTACATATATATTATATAATATATTAGGAGTGCGGATAGGGTAGGATAGGATATACCCTAAACCTGTACCCTACCCGCAGTGGGTAGGATACACAACCCTACCCGAATAGATTGGTCCGGGTTGGGTACCCGCGGGTAGAGTATACATTGCCAGCTCTTCTTTGATCCCAAAACAAAGAAGAAAAATTGATATAGGTAGGGAAATGAAAGAAACTATGTCATCCACCATGAAAGTGTCAACATCTAAAGTGGAGAAACGTATAACCCCGAAAGCTATAAACAATAAAACTTGCAATCCAATAGATTCTAAGTGACACAGGATGATTAACAGCTTCAAATATCTTCTTATGGATGATCATGATTGCAAGCACAATTTGTTTTATTGCCTGAACCAACCAAAACACTCCATCAAGTACCTTCTATGGAGCCTGAATTATAGAACTGCTGAACACTAAACTGGAAGCAACAATGAAAAGTGCAGCCAAAACAGATGTTGCAATGAGAGTTAGCTTGAACCATAAGGTTGTTATTTTGGTGAAATTCCTGTTGTTTCTGATAAGGGGCTTGTTGAGCTCATTATTATGGTGGTTATTGTGGCCGTTGGAAGTGATGCTGCTGCTGTTGTTGTTGTTGCCATTTGAAAATAACCTTTGGTAAAGCTTTATTATGGCAAACACATAGAAGGTGAACAAGAGAAGAACATCAACAGCAGAAAACAAAGCTCTCTGAGGACATGGTGAAAGGAACACATACTTAAGCGAGATCCTGGCAACGACACCAACCCCTCACAGCAGCGATTACACTGTGAACGAAAACGACTACCTCACCTCAACAACTGGCGACGCCACGCCGGAGCAGCTGGCTCCGAAATTCGCCAACTCTTTCCTCTCGGAAAGATGGATCCTGATGCGGCGCAACTTCATCAACATCCGAAGACCCCAGAGCTGTTCTTGTCGCGCCTCATGGTACTTACCATCATGGGTTTCGTGATGGCCACATTGTTCCACAACCCCAAACAGAATCTCCAGGGAATCACCAACCGCCTTAACTTCTTCATCTTCACCGTCTGCCTCTTCTTCTTCTCCTCAAACGATGTCGTCCCTGCCTTCATCCAAGAATGCTTCATCTTCATCAGAGAAACCTCTCACAATGCCTATAGAACCTCTTCCTACACCATCGCCGGCTTAATCACTCACATGCCTTTTCTTCTCCTCCAAGCTTTCATTTACGCCGCGATTGTTTTGGTAATGGCGTCGTTTGAAGCATAAGGACCAATTTGTCCATTAACAATTTGTTTCCCATCCACATCATTAACTAACATGGACAGCTCAATCTCTACCTTCCAGGTCAGCATTTTTCATTACCGTTTTGAGCTCAAACTCAACGAAAAGGTATAATTATCATGCATTTTATAAAGTGAGAAATTTAAATGTATTTTTTAATTTTAAAAGACAAAAATATCCATATTTAAAAAAGTTAGGAACTTATTTATCTTTTACTCTAAAATTTTTTAGCCCAATATTACTCTTAATTTTTTCGGCTGCGAAAATGGGATGAGACGATGATTCGAGGCAAAGCAGGGCGGCCCGCTTCACATTCTAATAGGCGTGAACAGAAAACACTGCACGCATATAACATTATCAGACACACAGCACACAACCACTCTCAATATACAAAATCTGCTCATAACGAAACGCAGACACATTAGAGAAAACATAAGGAGCAAGCTAGATTTTGATTATACAGGCAGAACCACTTCTCCTCCTTCACTTTTCTTATTTCCCCTTTCGGTTAGGGTTTTCGAATTTCCATGGCAGAAGTCATCAACATGCCCTCCGATTCCGTCGACAAATCCCCTTCCTCCTCTGCTCCACCTCCGCCTCCTCCACCTCCTCCTGCTCCTCCCTCTTCCTCCGCTTCCGCCTCTGCCTCCGTTTCCGCGCCCGCCAATGACGATCTACCACCTCCACCTCCCCCGCCGCCGCATTCCTCCACCCGGAGGAGGGACAGGGACAGGAGGGATGATAGGGATTTTGATCGCCACTCTCATCGTCGTGGTGGCGCTGGCGGTGCCGGCGACTACTACGACCGGAACATGTCTCCCCCGCCGCCCCCTCCCAGGGACAGGGATAGAGACAGGGACTTCAAGCGCCGTCGCAGCCCCAGCCCTCCCCACCGCGACCGCCGCTATTCTCCCGCCTCGCGTCGCTCCCCTCCGCCGTATAAGCGATCCAGGAGGGGTAGTCCTCGTGGTGGTTATGGTCCCGATGACAGGTGATGCAATTTCGTTTCTTGTTTCTTTAATTTCTTGTTTTCCCTTTTCTTAGTCTATTATTTTGGGTTGTTGAACTGCGTTAACATGAAATCGTAACTTGCTAGGATTTCAGCTTCAAATTGTTTGTTTAGGGGATTTGGTATCTAGTCTTTATTATGTTATTTGTTATTGCAGATCTGTTATATTTGAAATTTGGGCCATTGGTTAAAGACCTTAGTATTATTTGCGGTAGCAAATCTTTATCGCTTTTCATTTTCATTTTCATTTTCATTTTTTTGAACCATTTTGTTTTGTATGTCTGGATGGTTCGTTTGCCTTAAAAACCCAAGAAGGGGGAGTTTTAAGGGTTTATTTGTGAGCTGGGTTTTGGAGCGATGGGGAAGGGAAGGGAAAGCTGGTTTTGGAGCTATGGGAAGGAGAGGGAAGGCTTGCAGTGAAAATGTTATATTACATACAAACTCTCTATTTCACTCTCTTATCCTCCAAACTCACAAACAACCTTTAAGTCATTATGGAGGAAGTTTTATCAGAGTCAAATGTTAATGGTCCATTTCACCTTAGGTGGTCTGCATGATAAATTACTATTAATGTGCGTACCATTTGTTTTATTTTCTATTTTTCATATTCATTTTTTAAAAGAAGTATTTGGTTAGATTTTGAAGGAAACATGCTCATGAAAATATTTTCAGAGAGATGGCTAAATTTGAAGATGCTCAGACTCGGTTCACAGTTTTAGCATCTTCTTTGTTATTCGTGGGGAACATTCAGTTCAAAATGTGGTGGCATAGTGGTAAAGGTGATAAGCTTCCTTTTCTTAATTTCGTTGGTCTGGGTTTGAACCGGGGCAATTCTGAACCATATTTATTTCTTTTCCATTCCATGCGCCACACAGTCACAGCCTGCGTAATTTAATTAAAAATAAAATCCCCAAGTTGCATGGCACTAGATTTGAACTTGAATCCACCCACATCTATACAATAATAACTGCATTCAATTCTGAAACAGGCATACCAAATGTATTTGGCCGCTTTTTTGTTCTAAACAGAATCTACTTTCATAAATATCTCGCATGCATTTCCTAAAATTTAAAAATCTGAAATTGGAAATTCTTTTCTTCAAAAAACAGCTAAACACAAGTTTTAATTTTTAAGCTTGGGCTGAGTTTCAAGTTTTAAGCATGGGCTGGTTTTGGTGCAAATCTACCAAACAAAAACTCTAATTGACAGAGGAGATTGGTGAAAGTGTGAATGAGTGTAAAAACAGGGAAGTTCATGAATGAGTGCTGCCACAAGAGAGAGATAAAGTATAGGAGAGGGGAATGATTTACTACCTAAAAGTTGGTAGAATTTCATTACCCGCAGTTTTTTTAACTTTCTTGCTATTTTTTTCCTTCCGTGTGTGTGCGTGTGTGTGTACACTGTACAAGAGATAGAGGGGGAGGGAGAGGGGGGGATAGAGATGGAGGGAGAGATTGAGAGAAGGGAATATGGATTGTAATTGTAGCTCAACTTTGTGCACATGAATTATTATATATGGAGAATTTGCTGCTGCATATTTCGATCATATTAGTTTTCATATAGGACATGGTATGATATTGGTTTATTCTGTTGTAATGGAAAAGTCCTTTTGATTGCATGGTTAACATGTTTGTCTTTCTTTGTTCTAGTTGTATCGCTACTTTGCTCCTATAGTTCTCTATCATCGGTTTGTTAATCTATGTTATTCAGAACATTTTGTCGTTAATTTTATTTTTTGAATTTACAATCTGATTATGCAGGTTTGGGTATGATTATTATGGCGGCTACGAAAGGGGCGTGGGTGGAAGATCTGGTTATGCTGATGATAAGTCTTATGGCAGGTTTGGACACCGTCCTGCTGGGGGATATCAAAATGGGAGTTCTGGTATGTTAGTAGAAGCTAATACATAGGGCTTTTCCTATATTACACAATCTTATTTTATGTGTAGTATTATTTCCTGTCTTTCTTCCCCGATTTATGTAATTATAAATATCATAACTCTTTTCCTCTTGCATTCTGACAAGCAAATATGTACATATAGTAACTTCTTAGAGATGTTGAAAGATTGAAAAGCTACGCCTCATAGGATTTTATGGTTTCTTCATTGCATGTTATCTGTTGTGTATTTGTGATGTTATTACTTCCGTTTTTGTAAGTACATGGGATGAGTACAGAGCAAGGTGAGGCAAGACCAATTCAATCCTTAAAGCATAAAATATACATCATTCCTGATTTTGCAACTCATTTTAATCAAGACTAATAATGTGGATCAAGAAAACATAAAGATAATCTGATAAATATTCTGTCAAAATTTTGGTACCGTAAATATCATGTTCTACAAAAGGGATCATACACGGTATGATATAATTCAACTTCCAACCTTATATTTTTGGGGTGAAGCCTACTCACTGTTTGTATGTTGTTTGTTGGTGCTTTGCTCTTTGCAGATATGGAAACCAATCGTAGTTATGCAGACATGCCAAGTGGTGGTGCACAAAGGTCAGCTTCATAATGTGCCCTTTTTAACTACATCATAAATGAATAAAAATCATCTGCTACGTGTCTGTGTTTCTTGTTCAACATAGATGAGGAATTTTATGAGTGGAATGTACTTGAGTAAGGAAGTATAGCAAACCTCCAAATGCTCTAACAAGGCATGCGTTTTCAGGAAATTGAACTTTCATTTTAAAGGTTTTGCATAATCTTTATTCTGTGACGGCCCTAGTGGTCGCTGCAAATTCTAATAATATAGGACTGCTTAGCTAGCCGACCCCACTTAGTGGGATAAGGCTTTGTTGTTGTTGTAAAAAAAAAAAATATAGGACTGCTTAGCTGCAAAACAGATGTAATTACAAAGATCAATACCATTAACAAAGGAAATTTAAGAAAGAAGCTATGCTGTTTGAAGTCAAACAAAATAGAAATATTGCACAAACCTGCAACATAATACATAAAAGATGTCATTGTTGTGAATCCTGTGAAGCATAGCTGTCCACATAAAAGATGTCCTACGGAGAAATGTCAATAGGTTTGTCAAGATGGAAAGAGGTTGTATTTGAGGAATGAGTTAGAAATTGGAATTTCTTTTCAAGTTCAACCTATGGAGGTTGGCTGAAAAATTATCATATGTTGTATGTTGTGTGTGTGACACGCATTTGTTTAAATGTTGTTAACGCATTTGTTCCAGAGAAGGGTTGATGTCCTATAAGCAATTCATCCAGGAGCTTGAGGATGATATACTGCCAGCCGAAGCAGAGCGTAGGTTAGTCCTTGAAAGTTGTGTCCTCTGCATAATTATAACATAAGAATTTGGAGATATTCATTGACAAATGAGTTTTTGAATTGAATTTCCTTTTCTTTATTGGGAAGATATCAAGAGTACAGATCAGAATACATTTCTACCCAAAAGCGAGCTTATTTCAATGCACATAAGGATGAGGACTGGTTTGTTTCCTTTTCCGTTTAATATTCATTGTTCAATTTTTAAATGTTTATGAAATTGCTACTGTTCTGTTCTAGAAATCTTATGTTTTCCAATTTTTTACCTTTTGGTATAGGTTGAAAGATAAATATCATCCAACAAATTTACTCGCAGTCATCGAAAGGTGAGGTTTTTCATGGATATTGCAGACTATTGAAGAACTGAACATGTCCTCTCAAAATTGACTGATCATTTTCTTTCTCTTTCTTTTCCCCATTGAGGGATGGTTTCTCAATGGGCAAGTGGATTAAATGCGTTGAGACATTCAATTTATAACAAACCTGTCTGGTTCATCATCTTTTAGGAGGAATGAAAATGCTCGACAGCTGGCAAAGAATTTTTTACTGGATCTGCAGAGTGGGACATTGGAACTGTATGCAATTATTATATCTCTCTTTCACGTGCCTGTCATTTGCATGGTGTCAATTCTTCCCATAATGTATATTTTGTTTGAAATCAATGCAGAAATCCTGGTTTAAATGCCTCCTCATCCAGCAAATCAGGACCAGCAAGTGAACCAAATTCAGAGGAGGAAACAGAGACTGGAGGTAAAAGAAGAAGACATGGTAGGGGATCTGATAAAGAAAATGATTTCTCAGCTGCTCCAAAGGCTCACCCTGTCAGTTCTGATCTTAGACGGATACAAACTGATATTCAACAAGCACAGGCACTTGTTCGTAAGCTTGACACAGAAAAAGGAATTGAAGACAATATTTTATGCAGCAGTAATCACAATAAAAATGATGACAAAGTTCACAGTGGCTCTGTAGGACCCATAATAATTATTCGGGGCCTGACATCTGTTAAAGGTTTAGAGGGTGTTGAGCTTTTGGACACACTTATTACATATCTATGGCGGATTCATGGTGTAGACTATTATGGTATGACTGAGACTAATGAGGCCAAGGGTTTTAGGCATGTGAGGGCAGAAGGAAATGGGCATGAAGAAACAGGCAGGTCAGGATCTGAATGGGAGAAGAAACTTGATTCATTTTGGCAGGGAAGGCTGAATGGTCAGGATCCCTTGGAAGTTATGACTGCTAAGGAGAAGATAGATGCTGCTGCAGTTGAGGTGTTGGATCCCTATGTGCGGAAAATTAGGGATGAAAAGTATGGATGGAAATATGGTTGTGGAGCTAAGAGCTGCACAAAGCTTTTTCATGCAGCAGAATTTGTGCACAAACATCTGAAGCTAAAACACCCAGAACTTGTTATGGAACAAACTTCAAAAGTGCGTGAGGATCTCTATTTTCAAAATTACATGAAGTAAGTTACTGAAGTTTCTGATGTTTTAAGGTTATAGTTGCAAGTGTTGGTGGAATATTACTGATAGTGTCCTTACTATGTTGTAGTGATCCAGATGCTCCTGGTGGAACGCCTATCATGCAGCAACCTCAGGTGGACTTATTTTTTTTCTTTCTCTGTTCAGTTTTTTACTTAAACTTTTTTTCCTAAAATACCCTTCACATATAATTCATAAAAAATATAGTTATATCTAAGACTTGAACACAAGACCACCTATTTAGAGTCTAAGGTACTTACCATCCTAAATAATTTCATTTGTTATTATTACTATTTGATAAATAAAATGGTACTAATAGGCACATTAGTGCCTATTTGTATCTAGATATATTGATTTATAAACTTAATGATGATTAATAAGAGATGGAGGGAGTATTACGTAAGTTATTGCGTATCTTATAAAAACATCATTATGGTGTGTTGTGAAATCTTGATGGTGTTGAAGATTTGTATTTATATTTATATTTCCATAAAGTGAGGTTGATAACTAATCTTACTGATAAACAGCACATTGGAGAGTAGCTCCTTCATGAACAGGAAGGAATTCATCGATAATAAAATATTTAAGCATAAATTTAGTGTTGTGTAGATAATAGCTGCTCTCCCAAACATTTCCCTCTTCCTCTCAATTCACCCTACCTTGCAATTACTTTCCCTCTTATAGTCACTCATTTCTAATCACTGAATTACCTCTCATTTACTTGCTATTTTAAAGTTATAATATTCTCTCTATAGTTCACTCTGTTGTCCACCCATGTGGGTTGATCATCTACATCATATCCCCTTCCAAGTAGCTTACACACTAATAATAGGCGACTATCAGAAGTGTTGGGAATTTTCTCTGTCTATATTTCATATAATCTGATGTTAGCAAACTTTAAGAATATAGTGGTAAAGGTTGGAGTTGTATTTGTAAACAATATCATATTCTTATGGACAATCTTTTGTTGTATTTGTAGAAGGACAGACCTTTAAAGCGAAGATTGGGATTGGAAGGCCGGTTGAGAGACGATCGTGGTAATCGTCGAGATCATGATCGGAGTGACAGGATAAATGATGGAGATAGGCCTGAGAGTTCCCCCAGCCGGGAGAGGCAATCTAAAGCACTCGAGATGGGGAATCATGATGAAGCCATGTATGATACATTTGCTGGTCCTGGCGTACCTCCATTTGCTTCTGATATGCCACCGCCTCCACCAGTGTTGATGCCTGTTCCTGGTGCTGGGTATGATTTTCAGTTTGATTATCTTTTCCCTTAATGTGTTCTTGATGCATTCTTTTGAAGTTTTGACTACTGAACACTTTTCCTATAGTGCTCACTAGCATAATTTGCAACTTTACAGGCCTTTGGGACCCTTTGTTCCTGCTCCACCAGAAGTTGCAATGCAGATGTTAAGAGAACAAGGAGGACCATCATACGATGCCCCGGGTAGGAAGATGCGCGCCGGCCATCCTATGGGTGGACCAGCACCAATAATTGCTGTTCCTCCAGCTTTCAGACAAGATCCTCGGCGGATGCGCAGGTAAATCTGCAGTATTTTCCCCCTTGCCGAAATATTTTAATATTTCCCCTATCTAATCTTTTTTCAAGTCCTCTCAAATGTGAGCTCTTATGTCTTTTAACCTGGCCCGATCATGCTCATTATTCTCACTTAAATTTAGTTCTTGGTGTCTATACTCCGATCAGTTGGAATAACAACTTGAAGTTATTTATTTATTAATATTAATATTTTAACTGTTATTGGGTTATTCCTTCGCTTCAACTCCAAACTCGAAAAAACCCTTAGGGGACAGAAAGTTAGAAGGAATGCCTATATCAGTTGTCTATATTTACTCAAAACTCAACCGATGTGACCAAATACTTGTTTGTTCTCCTTGTGTGGTATTCTTACCGGGCATTGGTGCTACAGCTATCAAGATCTTGATGCGCCGGAGGACGAGGTCACTGTGATAGACTATCGGAGTTTATGAGTGTCATCTGTTCCCTCTGAGATGGAGTTGGCAGGCAGACTAAACTGTTGAAAGATCTGATCGTGTACTTTGCTTTTTCGGCTAGAGTAACTGTTTGTCATTAATAATTGGATCAGGCTACTCTCTTCTGTGAATTTATCTGCTGAAAGAATTTAATCTCTTGTTTTGCGGAAATTTGTGCCCTGCTGCTGAAGTGACTTAAATTATTTTATCTGCGCTTTTGATGAGGATTAAGGATTTATAATATTGTTCTAGAGTTTAGATGTTTATTTCTTGAACGATATTATCCTGCTTTTTATGAATAGTTCGATACTTGTAAAATTGTTTTTCCATAGTTAAAATCTTATGAGTAGTGGAACCAAATTTCAAACATTTTGTTCAAAATACTTGTATTTCTTAGGGTTAAGTATGATTTTAGTCTTCATGGTTTATGTTAAAAATTTTATTCGTTTTTAAGTTTTTTTTTATATACAAAATCAATTCTAAGATTTAACTTAGTTTTAAAATTATTCTTCTTATTCATTTTTTAAAATTTTGAACTAAATTGTTCTTAACAGAATTATAAAATTAAAGAAAAAAAATAAAGGACATTTTCGTCTTTGACCCCTTTTTTTGCAGACATTTTCGTCCTCAAGCAATGGAAAATACATTAAAGTCCCTGACCCTTGAAAAACGTGGACATTTATGTCCTTCTGTTGAATTCGGCTGTTTGCACTGAACGGAAAAAGCTGAGCTGGCAGAGGTGGTGCTGAGGTGGCACGTAACGGAGGCCAAGTGGCATGGAGCATTTCGTAACAGGACGTATAAGTCTCTGGAGACGGAGCATTTCGTAACAGGACGTATAAGTTCCTGAAGACGAAAACGACGCCGTTTCGTCTCCTCTCCCATCTGCCCTTTTCTTCTTCCTTGGTCCCTTTTCCCTTCCATTCTTCTTCCTCAGCCCCTGTCTCCATCACCGCTGCACAGCCGCGCCTCCGTCAGCCACCATCAACGCCGGCGACCATCTCCTTCCTCTCTTTTCGCGTCTTCTTCCCTTTCTCACTCTCTTGCTCCCATTAGTGTCTCTCTCTTGCCAGCCTTCACCAAAGGTCAATTTGTCAAAAAACATTCCATGTGTCGAGGGATAACACTGGAGGGTCCAGACAGAAAATATAAAAATAAAGCTGAAGCAAAAGATATACCTCAAAAAGTAGTTATAGTTCTCTATCATTATCTAGTTGTTGTGCTTGTGCATTTGTTGCTGCCTTATCATCTTCTTCCAAAACAAAGTTCTTCAATGAATCAACATCCCTTGAACCTAGCAATTCAAAAAACATGTAAACTTAAACTTCGATCTATTAATGCTCCCTCAAATGTTGGTTAACACATGAGGTGAGAGTGCAATGGAGAATAGATAATACAGGCATCCAGCAAGTAAAACAAATAAATAATTAAGTGGATAAATCAATTAATAATTGATGGTGAAAAAAGCCATGATGTTTTTCATTGTGTTAAAGAATACCTTTCTTCATTCATGGCTGCTTAGATAATTAGATAAAGTAGTAAAGAATCACACATAAATTATATCCAATAATCTAATACCATTCAAAAATATTTTTCTCCATTCACGCACTTGTGTCTTGACAGTGTTGATACTCAATTAACTGTCAAATGCAATTCAGAATTTTACAAGAACAAAATATATCAATTATTGAACTTATAAATGTAGAAGCAGAGTGCAGAATAGACTCAAACATAGCATGAGATTTTAAGAAACATGCGACACTACATTATAAGCATATGCCACAAAGCTCCTTTGATGATCACCGCAATCCACTTCCCCAATCTTTATTTCATTAGTTCCTTCAATTGCTTTTCCCAAATCATCCCACAACGTTCCCAAGTTCTTACTGTAATAATAAGCATCATCATTTTACAGCTTAGAAATCATTCTTAGCTCAACAATATAAAAGTAGTTAAGTGAATGAATGAATCAATTACCAATGCTTGCACCAGGAAACGCAGAACTTGACAAACCACGCAGTGTCCTTCTCCTTGATCTATGAAGGGGAAAAGGTCAAAAAACATTCCATGTGAATCTCATTGAAATTTTCACTCCCCATCAGAAGAAAAGCAACATCCCAAAGGTCAATTTCAACGGTTTTTTCGCAAAACAAACAAAAACAACATGAAAAAAAAAGAGGGAAAAAGAGTTCACCTTTACAATTATGCAAATTGAGGACCCTCAAGCATGTGAAACCATTGGCAATGACGTCAAGGTCGGAATCGGTGAGGCTGGGATAGAACGACCGCGAAACGGACTGGGCAAGGTCCAATTCGAGCAAGCATGTGAAACCATCGCCAGGATCGAACGAAGTTCGTCGTCAGTGAGAGTGTCATTTATGCAGAGGTTCGAGGATCCCGATTCGACACTGTTCATTATTGTTAGTGCGGAGGAAAACCCTAACCCCTCGAGATTTGAGACTAATTTTTGCAGAGAGGCGGCGGCGCGGGGGTAGTGAGTCGCCAAGAAGGTTGTCGCGGACGAACGGTGGGTGGAAGGAGGGTGAAGAGAGAGAGAGACTAATGGGAGTAAGGGAGTGAGAAAGGGAAGAAGAGGCGAAAAGAGAGGAAGGAGGAGGTCGCCGGCGTTGATGGTGGTTGATGGAGGCGCAGCTGTGCGGCGGTGATGGAGGCAGGGGCTGAGGAAGAAGAATGGAAGGAAAAAGGGACGAAAGAAGAAGAAAAGGGCAGATGGGGGAGGAGACGAAACGGCGTTGTTTTCGTCTCCAGGGACTTATACATCCTGTTACGAAATGCTCCGTCTCCAGGGACTTATACGTCCTGTTACAAAATGCTCCATGCCACCTGGCCTCCGTTACGTGCCACCTCAGCGCCACCTCTGCCAGTTCAACCTTTTCCGTTCAGTGCAAACGGCTGAATTCAACGGAAGGATATAAATGTCCACGTTTTTTAGGGATCACGGGTTTTAATGTATTTTCCATTGCTTGAGGACGAAAATGTCCCCGAAAAAAAGGTCAGGGACGAAAATGTCCTTTACTCAGAAAAAAAAAAAGAAGAAAAAGAAGCCAGGGACGGAGAAGAGAAGCAGTCACTCATTGGAAAGAGAGAGAAGAGAAGTGGTCACTGGAAAAGAGAGAGAGAAGCATGGGGAAGAGGAAGGTGGTGACGATGCAGACAAGAGAGAGAAGGAAGGTGGCGACGATGCCGACGAGGGAGATGTCTTCGCTGCTCCTTGCCGCTGTTCCATGCTACTTGTCTCTGCTCTTCATCATTCACATTCTTGTTGTTTTGCAGTCTTTTTTTTTTTTTGCTCTTCATCACTCGTCACTCGACTTTACTTTTGTTCGTTTTACTTCTACTTCATTTCACTTTTGAATTAGGGTTTTAATTCTATTTTATTTTTAATTTTGTTGATTCTTTGACATTTGAAATGCAAATTTGTTAATTTTTTGGTACTGATTTCTACTTCTATTTTTTGTTTATTACATTATTTTTTCTTGTTGTCTTGTTGTCTTATTGTTGGTGTTTCTTGTTTATTTCTTCTGCTTCTGTTTTAAAACTTTTATTGTTGTTGTTGATGCTGCGAAAATTCTTTGTTGCTTAGGAAGCAAAAGTATAAATTTTGGATGAAGAAGAAGGAAAAAAAAAAGAGAAACCAAGCATTTTGGTGAAGAAAGTTGTTGGAGAAAGGTTGAATGGTATTTTGGTTAGATGGACGATTTTAAAACCAAGTTGAATCTTAGAGACAATTTTGTATGAAAAAAAAAGGTTTAAGACGAATAAAACTTTTAGCGTCAATTATAGAGACCAAAATCATAATTAATCCTATTTCTTATTACTTCTTTGTTATACCTTTCAACAATTATTGTGGTTTAGGTGCAAATTAGTCATAAATAAAAGATTCTATCCAAAATTACCATTTTAATAACGCATATTGTTACTGTTTAATCACAAATATTTCTTATATTCCAACAAGACAGATTTAATACATACCTAAAACTAATTTGCTTCTCTCAAATAACAATTTTTTGCTTCTCATTGTTGTTGTACTTCCTTCTTCCTCCTATGCGATGAAGAGGGTGCAAGTGAAAGGCGGCACGGGGCAAGGTGGTAGTGGCTACAGGTGGAGGTGGGGAGAGTTAAGGTGGCTATAGATACAGGTGGGGTGAGATAGTATATTGCTCATACGAACTCATCTTTTATGAATATAATAACATCAATTCTTTTTTCTCCAGGATTAATTTGTCAAAACTTCATGATCATATATGGTAGTTTATTTAATATGAAACAAGTATACTTACACTTTCTAGTAAAAAAAAAATCGAAATCTTTAAATCTGGATGTATTATTTTCTTATTTGTGATGGTATAGTATAAATCAGTATACAAGAAAAGAGTTTCTATCAGAGAATTTGTTAACCGATTTAGAAAAGAATTATGTAGTAGAGAAAATCAAGAGGGGACTGTTTCTATTTATAAGCTACTGATGAAATGGAAACTAAAGCGTTTTGGCATGGAGTGAACATTCATAACTACCAGATCGAATAGGTGGCCACTATTGTGCAGTAAGAAAAAAGATGCCAAAGAAAAAGGGAAAAAGAGTGCAAATCAGGCATATGTACAGTTATATTGCTTGGGAAAATGATACGGATACAGTTACATTAGTAACAATAGGTAATCCATACTTCCTGGTCAAATTCCTATCCCACAATATTTTGACCATAATATACTACCGCCACTACAAAGCAGCAAACCACCAGCCTCAATTCTGTTTTTTAGTATCACCCTATCAACCAACAAACTCTCCGTTGGAGATTGATAACTGTATTCACGAATGTCATGATAACCTGATCTCATATTTGGTGACCTTAATACATTCTTTTCAAACATCTTTATGTATTGTTGGATGTCATCTGCCAATCCAGAACTCTCAGGTGATTTCTGTGAAAATGAGAAGCGAGATTTGCAACTTGATTCCGGGGAGCCAGCAGTATCAATGACGGTACATGGTTGTGAAACGTCATAGTTTCTACTAATCAATTGTCCATGAGAAGCTGATTCCTGTGTCATGTGTAAAAGTTTCTTTTAGGAACGTGTTTGGACACCACATAATATCTAATAGTAATAATGTCCAGAAAGTTCACACAAATGACCCTAATCAATTGCACTTAGTTTGTGGAAAAAGTAAATGTAGAAGACAATTCCACTGCTAAACAACTTTTGCACTTAGAATTTTGCCCCAAAGAAAAATAAATCCTAGTGATAGAATGGAGGGGTAATAGAGTAACAAGAAGGATCAACAAATTGTGTTTACCAATTTGGAAAAGGTATACAATAGGGTGTCAAGAGAAGTCTTATGAAAGATCTTGAAAAAGAAGAGAGGAAGGATTGCATAATATATTTGTATAATTAAGGATATATAAGATAAAGTTACATCTAGTGTGAAAACTCAAGTGATGTAATAGAGGAATTTTTCATTGGTATAGGACTACAAAAGAGTCGTGTCTCTAAATTCACATCTGTTCACATTGGCTTTGGAACTGCTTTCGCAACATATCTAAGAACCAGTCCTAAGGTGCATATTTTTTTGCCAATGATATCGTCCTTATGAGGAGAAAATTTAGAAGTTCGTACGTAAGCGGTAGTAAAACAACACATGGAAGTAAGTTCGGGACAAGGAGGGAAAACACTAACACAAATGGAAATTGGAGAAAGCATCCTACCACAAGAGAATTAAATATCTTGAGTTTATTATACAAGATAATAGAGAAATCAAGGATATAGAACATAGGATTCAAATGGGCTGGTCAAAGTGGTGAAGTACGTTTGGTTGAAGGATAAATTTTATCGCATTGTCATTAGACCAGCTATGTTATATGGAAGAGATTGTTGGGACGGCAAAAGATAAGCATGGACATAAACTTAGTGTGGTAGAGATGAGAATGCTTAGATGGATGAGCAGCCAAACATGTATGGACAAAATAAGAAACCACAATATAAGAGAAAATGTTGGAGAAGCACTTATAATGGTTTGGACATGCAGAAGAAGATCATAAGGGTGCATTAGATGGAGGATAGACAGGTGACGAAAGGTAAAGTAAGACCCAAAAAGACCATACACGAGGTGGTAAAAGGATACTTCTTTGTAAATGATCTCACTGCAAACATGATACATGTCAGAGCACAATAATACCGTTTGATTCATGTAGTCGACCCCATCTAGTGGGATAAGGCTTTGTTGTTGTATAGATAAACAAGACTAAAGCCCAAACCAAACAGTTACACAAGAATCAACCTGGCGTAACTTACCTGCGATGAACTTTAAGGACATGAACGGGGAGAACTCTATCAAAAACGACTAACCCCAAACTAAGAGTATACCTCTGTTTGCACAACCCGCACACTCATGGCTCAACTATTAGTTTCCTTGTAAATGTGTCTTAACAATAACAGAACAATTCCTGTTCATATATTGCCTAACCCCCCAATTGGGAGGTGCAATCACAAGCTACCCTTTTAAACTAATGAGAGCACTAAAACAGACTTGTCTCAAATTAAAGAAAATTTCTCGTTATAAATATGAAATAATTACATTGATATTATTTATTTGTGTACTCTAATTAAAAGAATCAAGCTTAAAAAAAGTATTATATTTTCTCTTTTTGATGGAATGATTCAGTATATAAGAAAATAGTTTCTATTAGAGAATTTGTTAACCGATTCAGAAAAGAATTATGCAGTGAAACAAATCAAGAGGGGACTGTTTTTATTGAAGAAGCTACTGATGAAATAGAAACTAAAGGATGACTTGCCTGGAGTAAACATTCATAACTATCAGATGGAATAGGGGGCCCCACGGAAGTGACGGGAGGATCATCTTGTGATGAGAAGTCTGAACTATCAAATGTTGATAGCGAAACACACTCATCAAAATAAGCCTTTGCATCTTCTGCAAGACGTTTTGACATCCGCCTTCTTTCTATGCTATTCTGTCACCAACTTACCATATTAAACAATGCAATATCAAAAAAAAAAAATTAAACAAAAGCACCATATCAAAGGCATTAATTCACAATCCCAAAAATCTATCACAACCACTACAACATTATCTTCACCCATTTCAGAGAGCAACCTGATTAATTAGTTAAATAAAAAATGCTTATAATCAAGTCACATGTATCCAACAAGCAAATGTTTGACTCAAATGTGTCATTTCATGTTTGAAGTTCACATGTATGGAAATCTTGTAATCAAAATTGGGTAAAAAACCCAAATGAGCCAAGGAGAGCTCAAAATTACTCAATTCAGCCAAATCAAAAATTCTTACATGAATCAACCAAGACGAGTTATTATATAATTCGAATCAATATGATTCGAATTATAGTTACATGTAATTCGAATTGATATGATTCGAATGGGGACGATCCTGGGAGGCTTTATCGTTTGGATGGAGTTGCTCATATCGCCGGGGTGATCAACGACGAGGTTAGTGGTTTATGATGTTGCGCTGTTGATAGTGTTTTCTGTTAGTGGTTTATGGTAGTGGTTGATGAAAGCGGTTTATGATAGTGCCATTTGTCCGTGTCTTATGATAGTGGTTTAGTGATAGTGGTATTTGTTATTGGTTTTTGATAATGGTTTATGTTATTGCTAGTGGTTTAGGATAGTGGTTTAGGAAAGTAGTGTAGGCTAGTGGTTTTCGTTAATGGTTTTTTATAGCGGTTTATTTAAGTGTTAGGTGTGTATGCAAGTGGTTTAGGCATGTAGTTTTTTTTAGTGGTATTTGAAATTGTTTTTTGTAAGCGGTTTGTGTTAATGGTTTTGGATAGTGGTTTTAGTGATGGTTAGCGGTTTGGGGTTGTGGTTTAGGTTGGTGGTGTAGGACAGTGGTTTTTGTTAATGATTTTTTTTAGCGGTTTATTTTATTGTTAACGGTTTAAGCAAGCGGTTTAGGCCAGTGGTTTTTGTTAGCGATTTTTGTACTTGGTTTTTGTTAATGGTTTTGGATAGTGGATTAAGTGATGGTTTAGCAGTTAATGGTAATGGTTTATGATAAATGTGAAAATGCATATGTTTTTGTTAATGGTATTGGCACGTGGTTTGAGTGAGCGGTTTGTGTATAAAATGTCGGTCGTTTGTTTCATATATCTGTAACCCATCATGATTTATTTACTGGTTCGTTATAAAATATATGGCTTATGTTAGTGGTTTGTGCATCTGTTCTAATTATGCGGTTTATTTACTGGCCAGCCTCGTCGTTGCATATCCAGCGTTAGGCGGCAACAGGGGATGCGTCTTGATGAGAGGTATGTTCCGTACTTGCAGATGGCCGGACTTTACCATCTTGCGAGACTGAACGACAGATGGTTCCGACTAGACGAGCCCCTAGTCAGCGCATTCGTCGAGAGGTGGCGGCCTGAGACGCACACCTTCCACATGCCCTTCGGAGAGTGCACTATCACGCTTCAGGACGTCGCATACCAGCTGGGGTTGCCAGTCGACGGAGATTACGTTAGTGGGTGCCTTACCGACTTCCACCTTTACATTGAGGGTGGGAGACCTGCTTGGCAGTGGTTCCATGAGTTGCTCGGTGTTTTACCTCCCGAGAACCAGGTGCAGAAATTCGCAGTCAACTGCACCTGGTTTCAGGAGACATTCGGGGAGTGTCCAGATGGGGCAGATGAGGAGACGGTTAGGCGATTTGCCCGGGCGTACATCATGATGTTACTGGGTACGTAGCTGTTTGCCGACAAGTCCGGCAATCGTATACACATCAGATGGCTACCATATGTTGCTCGGCTTGAGGAGATGGGTCGCTACAGTTGGGCGTCGGCGGCACTAGCATGGCTGTACAGGTGCATGTGCCGAGTCGCCAACAGACATGTGGTGAAGTTAGCTGGCCCGTTACAGTTATTACAGTCTTGGATCTTCTGGAGGTTTCCCACTCTTAGACCATCTGGGTATGATGAGATCAGTTGGCTCCTTACCTCGAGGTACCGTTATTGTTTTGTACTATATATTCTTCCTGTTTTTATTTTCGATTATGTAACCAATTCTTCTGTTTTCTTGTACGCAGATGGTCTGGTTACAATCCTGGGATTAGCAACAAGGGACCTCGGGTACAGATGGCTCGCATGAAGATCGACTTGTTGCAGTAGGGACCTCGGGTACAGATGGCTCGCATGAAGATCGACTTGTTACAGCCTCGGCAGGTAAGTACGCAGAACATTTGTGTATCTCACGTCATTGTTTCAGTTTATAGCACTCAACTAAGTGTACAAACGATTTGATTTTGATTTTTGCAGTTCATATGGATGCCCTATAGTGCACTTGACGTCATCCAGGTTGTCCATCCTGAGGTGTTGGAGCCTCGGCATACGATGTTATGGCGATGCAGGACGTCCCTGATTTATTTTGCGGTGGTCGAGTGGCATCAGGTTGATAGAGTTTTACCTCAGTTTGGCGGCATTCAGCCCATACCGTCTCCCGCCCTGAACATCGACTTCCTGATGTCGAAGGACGGGAGAGGAGGTGATCGTTGGTTCCCGGCACAGTACCCTGAGTGGCATCTTCACTGGCAGGAGCGTGCTGATCACATTCTGCAGTTTGACATCGTGCCCGACCCCGGACCGTCACATGAGTTCTTGACATGGTGGTATCAGCACGGAAAGAGGTTTTTGTCGCCGGAGATGTTATTGGGGGATCCGAGAGGTGTTTCTATTCCAGATGAGGCGACACAGAGGGGTGCAGGCCGACTTCCAGATATGGACCGGGTCGAGGATGTTCCTGACAGACGTCGTATTGAGCGGAGAGCACGAGTTGGCACACGTCGTAGCCAGCGTGAGTGGAACTGGGTGGATCGGGCTATGGATGCCGGAGACGACCCAGTTAGGGGTGGGGGGAGAGTTCGTGGTTGTGGAGGCAGGAGGAGGGTGGGTGCCCAGATGCCTGGGGGAGGTGATGTTGCGGGGGTTGATAGGGCCCATCAGGGCGGGCATGATGGTGGGTCCCATGGATCTGGTATGGGAGATCCCACGAGTCACACTAATGCTGGGCTTGGTGGTGGAGGTCTTGGAGATTATTTCGTTGGTGTTCCCGGTGATGATCATACCCTTCAGGAGAGTACTCCATGGGTGAGTCCTGGCTCGATGTTTGGAGATTTACTTGCTAGTGATGGCATTGTGGCCGAGTTCAGTGGACCGCATTTCCTTGATGATATCCAGACCATCATGCAGGAGGATGAGGCTGCAGCCGGACGGGTTCAGCCGACAGGGACACAGGCACCCTTGGATGTAGATCTGAACGAGCCTGCCACAGTAGCTCCTGCGCATCCTTTTGCCATGGGTGGGACCCCAGCATCGGCCCAGAGTATTGGATCACACTCAGTTGCCGGCCCCTCGTCATCCAGACCCGTGCATGTTGCGCCTATGACCCCGAGACAGCCAGTTCTGGATGACAGCGACGAGTCGATTGAGGATGAGGAGCCACTTATACGTAGGGGTTACCGGACACAGGTGCCACGCCGTTGCGGCACTGGATCGCACCTATTTAGATGATTCATGGATAGTGGTGTATGTCATGTTGTTATATTTATATTGTGTACCTTGTTGGTTGGTTATCATTGTTATGGTATGTACTTTGTTATTATGTTATTTGATATTATGTTATGTACTTTGATGTTTTATTATGTCATTTAGTTTGATGTATTCTACTTTTACGTTATGCTTTCCATTTTGAAGTGCTTTTATTCGTTATCAGTCATCCCATGATATAATGTTGTTTGTTTTAAATATAAATTTCAATCATTTAAAAGACATTCAACAGAAATATTTGGTACGAATAACAAGTTTCATTACACATAGGAAACAGAGAAGTTCCAGACTAGTTGTAATACATTAAAAATTAAAATCAATTAGAAGACAAGTGCTAATACATTAACAAACAAACACAGACATAGCAAATCTCCTACTGATTTCCAGCAATCCCGCTGGGGCCTGCGGCTTGTGGACAACTACGCCTGGTGTGACCTGGCTGCCTGCAGAGGCCACATCTCTTTGGCCGGTTCGGATCTGCTTCATCCATGTTGGTGCGAATTCTTGTGGATCTAGGACGACCCTCCCTCGCACGCCTCATACTCGGATCCGGTATAACGGTAGGCCCGGCATAAGGTGGCCAGAAACCCTCTGGAATGGGAGGGGCAAATCCCATCTGATAGACACCGAAAACGGAACTAAGGCGATAGACCTCGTGGACGTAAGGCTGCCATGTAAGTCGTGAATAAGCACAGCATGCCAGTGCGTGCGGACAGGGAAAATGAAGTGCTTGGAAGTATCCACAATCACAAGTCTTAGACCCTAATGAGACCCTGTACGTACCAAGAGAGAATGAACCTGTCGGAGTCGTCTCAGCAACGGTGTACTCCGCTTCCGTATGTGGCCTTCACCAGCGAGCAAACAGGGAGGTTTCTAACCCCCTTCAGGATTGAGTTGACACATTCCGAAATATTGGTCGTCATGTGCCCGAATCTCCGACCCTCATCACAGTGCTGTGTCCACAACGAATACTCGATTCGGTTTGCCCAGTCACACATTGCCGGATTCTCAGAGCGCAGAATGTCAAACCAGTAGTCGAACTCCACTTCAGTCTTTGCATACGCGGCGTTAACAAGAAGCCTCCGGGCGTCTTTTCCCTTGAAGGTCAGGGCAAAATTCGTTGCCACGTGTCGAATGCAGAAAGCCCTGTATGCAGCCAGAGGTAGCCATCCCCCATCGGGAGCCTCGAGGGCTGCCTTGATGCCGTTATGCCTATCTGAAATAACTAACAGACCCGGCTGAGGTGTCACGTGCTCACGGAGGTGGGAAAGAAAGAAAGACCATGACTCAGCATTCTCACCCTCAACTAGTGCAAATGCCACGGGGAGGATGTTCGAGTTTCCGTCCTGTGCAATGGCGACTAGCAGTGTTCCCCCATACTTTCCATATAGATGGGTGCCATCAATACTGACCAAAGGCTTGCAATGACAGAATGCCTGGATACACGGGGGGAAAGTCCAGAATAGCCTATGAAAATAAACCTGAGACTCGTCAACCTGTCCCCTAACTCGAACAGGGCAAGTCCTGAGGACCGCTACAGTGCCAGGCATCGTCAGCTGAACTCCTAACACCCACCGAGGGAGCTCATAACAGTGACGGTTCATCTTGTTGCTCAGATTAGGTAATTTTCTTTTCAAAAATCTTTTTCAAAAATTTTTCTTTTATTTTTCGTTTTCCAAACTATATTTTCGAAAAAAAAAATTTTAATAAAAATAAAAAAAAATTAGAAAATCATAAAAATCAAAAATATTTTGTGTTTCTTGTTTGAGTATTGTGTTAATTTTTAAAGTTTGGTGTCAATTGCATGCTTTAAAAATTTTTCTTGCATTTTTTTTCGAAAATCTCATGCATTCATGAAAAATGGGGTGGATACTGCTGTGTGCCAGAACTAGATCCACCTGTAGCCCTTGTCGGAACAGTAGTTCCAACATCATCGCCGCTTTCATCAGCGATCATATCCGGCTCTACGTCATCGTCATCTGGATCATCAAACAAACCATCACTAACACCAGCCGGTGTGGGACAATGTACCTCGGTGGGAATATGTTCCCCATACCGAACCTCGTCTCCAACATTGCCGCTCAAGTCAACGGCAAACGAAGGGGACGCAACAGGCTGCATCGGTGGCTCATACACAGGAGCAGAGGATGAAGCAACAGCAGGTCTCGAGCTCGAGCCGGCAACCGCGGCTATAGTATTGGCATTCCGGTTCGAACCACCCGAGCTAGATACCACATCAACCAACTTTGCCAACAGCTCAGGTGTCCTTACCTCGGGAAACTGCCTACGAGAGAGAAACATAACCTGCAAGTCCTCCTCACTACCGATTGTGAAACAATCAAACTTCACGGTGTCATGGAGCACCGCTGTTGGAATGCGGTAGAAAAACTTCTTGACCCTTTTAACTCCTTCAAGACCAAGCTTCTCCAGCACAGAGCTAACAAGAGCATCGTAGGTGGTTGTTGGCGTCACGATAATACATAGGGGATCTTTATCAGTGAACTTCACGCCGGACCGAGTTTTTCTCTTAATCGACCCTCTGTAATGTACCAGAACTAGGAAACTCTCCTCACTAGCCATCTCCCCTCTTTGTTGAGAGCAACATGAGTTCACAGCATATATATACAACCCTGGCTCGCACTATATATATATAATTCGAATCTATATGTTTCGAATTATGTAGTATCACAAGCTTTCCTAGTAATTCGAATTAACTAAATTCGAATTGGTTAAGTGTAATTCGAAACAACTTGTTTCGAATTACTTAATTATGTGTTCTTCATAGTAATTCGAATTAACTCAATTCGAATTACTTTAGTTTGTTGCCTGAGTGTAATTCGAATCATATCAATTCGAATTACATGTAACTATAATTCGAATCATATTGATTCGAATTATATAATAATTCGTCCTGGTTGATTCATGTATGAATTTTTGATTTGGCTGAATTGAGTAATTTTGAGCTCTCCTTGGCTCATTTGGGTTTTTTACCCTCAAAATTAATTAGTAAGTGTTGAGATTATAGTATGATTTGATAAGATTCCTTCATATATCAATTATAGATATAGACACAAATGGTCAGCAGCTTCAATAACATGTAAGCTATCAAACCACCAACTGACCCTTTTGTCCACTCCCCATGAGTTTCTAAAAGAATAAGGAAGCTCGGATGGTATTCCTTTTTTATATCTATAATCAGGGATGGAAAGGCTTTACCACCAGCCCCTCTGTGATTCCATGCTAAAATTTGCTTATTAGTTGTGTGCCTTGTTGTGGCAGTCAATGGAACCTGCAATTTTGGATAATTGACGGTCTTTTAAAACTTTCTCATAAATGATGTATTTAACACATGATTTAGCTCAGAAATTGCCATCCCATAAGCAAACAGATAAGGATATGACAAATTTAGTTACCCAGGCAGATGCTTTTGTAGTAGAGTTGAAATTGATTTTGCAGGCAGACATGCTAGAGAATGTGAAAACAAAGTTAGATAACTTGTACATGGTGCTGGTTCTATGTGCAATACTGCAATGCACTCGCAATTCGACCATTATCCGTGATCAGATCCTACTGATCAGACGGTTCCTAATATGGAAGATTTGATTACTCACCTTCTCAGACTTCCTCCACCCAAAATCTATTCATCTTCAAATTTAGTAGAACCAACTACCATGGTGACTTTGTGGTGGATGATTTGTGGAGATCAAAGAGGACATGATGGTTGAGGGGGCTGTGGACGCAAACGATTTGTGGTTGCTAATGCTCCTAGGACACATGTTATTCTTTCATGAATTTCTCGAGAAAGCAATGAATGTTGTTCAGACAAGACTCCATCATGCGGAAGAGAAAAAGATTGAGGTTCGTTCTGGCAAATAGCATATTGCTACTTCTAAAGCAAAATTCCAAGAGCACATTCAATTAAGGGCAGGAAACAGGATCAATCTCCTATCTTGCCACAGTAATAAACCAAGTTCTAGGATAATTGATTTCTGTGCCTCTGACCACATGGCTGCTAGTGAATCCCTTTCCTCTCTCTTTCTACACCTGTCTTACCAACATTTATCACTTTAACACATGGTTATGGAGTTATTGCCAAAGAACCCGGCCATGTTTCGCTTATTGAACCCATGTCTTTATAAATAATTTTATACGTGACTCTACTTCAAGCTTCAAGTATTTTGTTACTTTCATCTACATTTTATCCAGTTGTACTTGGTTATTTTTAATAAAAGAATGTTCATAACTTTTTCTATATTTACTTCTGTCGCCACTGAAATTTAAACTTAATCTGGCAATACCGTTAAGGTTCTCCGCAGTGACAATGCCAAAGAATATTTACTTCTGTTCTCACTAGGTTTGTAAATTTTAATGATCAATTGGCTAATATTCTTATAAAATCTTAGAGGTCCTCGTACCGACTACATTTGTAACAAGCTTGGTGCATCTGATGCATATGCTCCAGCTTCAGGCGGAGTGTTGAGAATATAGTATGATTTGATACGATTCTTCATATATCAATTATAGATATGTAGATATTTGTAGATATCAATTAGGACTTGTTTTCTTATATTAGAGATTGCCATTATGCAAAAAGTGTATATATGAGGACCATAGCCCCCCCCCCCCAAAAAACCAAAAAAAAAAAAAAGAAAAAGAAACATAATTAAAGGATGAAGCATATGCTTGATATAGGTTTTAAAACAAGACAATCATCAAGCTTTCACACTAGTACTTTCTGCTTTTGGAAAGCTTTCCTCTCTAGATACGTATTTGTAAAGAATACAGATCCATGTACAACATAAAACATACTACATATTGAGATAGGCCAATTATGAATTATGAAAAAAACACATATGGAAAGGTGCATAAAAAAAATAATATAAGAGAACATACCTTTCTTGTTGGATGAGACTTCTGCACATTAGGGGTCTTTGGATAAGGTAAAACTTCTTTCAAGATTCTGTCCAGTTCCTGTCCACAATGTTCTTCAACAGCCAGGTTTGCTCTAAGATTTCTAGCTCGCTCCTGGGACTGCATGTATGACAAGGTCTACTAAATAGAGTTCATGTGAGGAGAAAGGAGAGTAGAATGCAGATAGAGAATACAACTGAACAAGGACGAATGTACATAACAGCATCACCAGGAGAAAGAATCGGCTTCTTTTGAGAATTTCCATTAAAGCATAAAAGGAAATTTTAAAATGAGAGAGAAAAAAACAAAAAATCATATGTCATCAATAATAAGAATCATCCACAATAGGGAAAATCAAAACTTTTAGAAATACAGGGCAAGGGCTTGCTCTAGTTTCTTGGAGGGGGAAGGAGCTAACCGTACTATATGTACAAACCATAAAGGGGATAATCACCTCTTCAAGCTTTTGGGCATACTCTCTTCTGATCTCAAAAACCAATTCTTCCGCATCCGGGTTTACCAAGCAAGGAGGAATATCAGCTATGTTGGTAACAGCAATAGCAGTGGCATTACTCCTTTGGATAGCCTAAATTTCCAAAAAGCCGAAAGCAGGTTGGCATTAAACATACTTTTGCAATAATTGTAGTGATTTAAAAGTTGGACAAACATGCATTAACATTTCAATAAGAGTCAACTATTTAGATGTTATGATGCACAACCAGAAATGCCTAGTAGACATGAAACAGTAATCAAGGAATAAATTGAGCAAGTCTCGTGAGAAATAAAATAAATTTAACAGGTTGAAGGGTTTTTGCTCAAGTGCTTATAGATGAAAGGGTTTTTGCTCAAGTGCTTATAGATGAAAGCTTTATGAACATTTCTCTTACCCAGCCCTATGGTGGAAAGAGGTGGAAAGTTACCAAGGGAATTGTACCAGCTGTTGAAGCTGGAAAGTGTGACCTGCACACATAACAAGGGGCATTGGTAGTGCTGGTAGTCAGTTAGTACCTAAATGGAAGTAGAGTCTGATGGCTTTGGCAGAATTTTAGTAGGAAAGATGGTAAGAGATTTGCAGTCCAACAAAGAACCAATGGTGTTTCCTTTTATCTAGTGTTTCCTTTCTATTTCTGAACATTGAAGGTAGTGAGAATGAAAAATTAATGTGATATACTGTTTTCATATTAATATCATTTTCAAGCGGGAAGATTCTAAAAGTTTGTGAAAGGAGGTACAAGAGGAAGTAAAAGGGGGATTCAGTGGGAAAAGAAACAGATGCATCATAGATAAGGGTAGCATTTCAGGAGAATAATCCTATGTTCGTGGATTTGGATCCTCTAAAGTTTGAATTTCACTTTAGAGAGTAAAGTGTGATCTTCTACCCTTGAATAGTTTCTCTTTCATATTTATTCTTGGTCCCACCTATGAAATCAATGGTGAGAGATCACACTTTACTCTCTAAAGTGAAATTCAAACTTTAGAGAATCCAAATCCTATGTTCGTACATGGCCGCATCGGGTCATGACAGGTTGCCAATATGGCGAGGCAGCTATAAGGAAATAGAATGGAGCAAAGCATGACAAAGCTATCACTTTTGTGGAAGCAAGATTTTTTGTAAGTGTTGAAAGAGCTTGTGATGAAAGTCAAAGGAGAGCATTTGTGATGTTCTCAACCAAGAATGTCATTACCACCTTCTTTAGTGAAAAACTGAATGAAGTAAAGCAGAAGTCTTCCACATAGAACAAGCAAATATATGCAGTTGTTACAAGTTTTATGCTAATGGTAAAAGTTTATCCTCTAAAGAAAGAGTTTGCAATTCATTCAGATCATAAAGTTCTTAAATGCATCTAGAAAACAAAACTTATGATGAGAGGAAGAATACAAAGATTTAAGATAACATGAGATCATGCCTGCAATAAACAAGAAATGACAGAAGACAAAAATGTATGCGAATTTCACATAAAGTTGCATAATGTATCAATATTGCTTAAATAAATTCAACGTTTCAAATAGAACCAGCAGACTTATAGTCGGTATGGACAAATCAGGATATCATGAAATTTACACTCTCAAGATCAGTCTGAATCTCAGAAATAGCACGCCTCACTTCAGAGCGAACTGTCTCGTATACATCACTGGTTACCAGCGGACCTCCTTGTACTGACTGCAGGAGCATAGAACAACCAAAATTGTACAAAAGTTATCAGTAAGGAAGAACTAGTATCTCTTCTTAGCATGAGTTCAGATCTTCTAGACATAGGACATATGCATCTATAACAATAAAGATGAAGGTTTTCTTCTCTTTGTTTTCAGGCAGACATGAACATGGATAACTAGGAAAGAGTAGAAAATTTCCTATCACACACCATCTTTTCACTAACAGCTTTGATAGTTTTCACATCAGATCCATATCCAGAGCTCACCATAGAAACTGCATCTGCACACCTCTGAGTTTCCAAGCTAGACTGCCATACAAACATAATAATTAATCAGCACTGAACAATAAGATAACACCTCCTCATCTTGGCATCACATATACAACAGCAAGGGTGGAAAAAATACCAAAGTTGCAGCAAAAGAGTCAGAAACCTTGGTAGATGAATGCTGACTAGACCACCTGCGCAGATCTCTCACTTGATCCACCATACCACTATCACTTCCAAACAAACCACCTTTTCTATTACTCTCAACAAACCTCAGATCACTGCTATCTAAAGCATCAGTTTCGCTCTACACAAAAAACAGATGCAAATAAGTCTACTTCCTTTCATATCCTTCTTCCATATCCCACATGGGTGCAGGAAAACGGTAAAATAAAATAAAGCAAATAACATTAACCTCCCTTGAAGTCCAGTGAAATTCAATGTGAATCCCATTTTTAAAAAATATATATTGAACTCCCAAAAAATTCCGGTATAAACAACATCCATCTATTTTATAAAATTTGACGTTATACACCATATGAAAATAACATTAACCTTCCCTGAAAAGAGATTTTTAAGTAAGGCCGGTGTAACCTAAACAAAAAGAGGCAGCAACAACAATGAAACAGTTAAGCCTAGTAACCTTGTCCCACTAGGTAGTTTGAGTTACATAGATCAAAAAGCTAAAAAGCGCGAAGGTGCCCTATTATATATCATATCTAACTTTTAACCATATATATATAAAATCTCATTTAATACATCTCCCTCTGTCTTTAGCTACAAAAATGCCTACCATTTAATCCACTTTCCCTAAAATGTAAATCGAACCTCCAACTGGCGAAATCTCTCTCTAAAATAATTCCTAATCCTATATAGTGTAGTTTAACGTGTCCACACATCCATCTAAGCATCTTTGTCTCCACAACATTAAGCTTATGTTGGTGTTTCCCTCTTACCACCAACAATCCAACATTCAGTCGTAAAATTTACCATTAAGATTTCCCGGTACCCTTTCGGTTACGGATAAAACCTGAAGCACTCCTCCATTTCAATCACCCGGCTTGTACCCTATGATTTACATATCCCTCAGCCTGCCCATCATTTTGATTCAAATGATTCAACACATGTTGCTCTATTGGATTTGATTACATGATAAAAGAGCTTTAGAACTATAGTAGTAGATTCCAGATTCACAGCCACTCCACTCCAACAAAATAATTGCATTACCTCAGAAGTTGAATAACTCCATGGCCGCCTCGAAGCCGGACATTGAGAAGCCGATCGAGTGCGGCGACCCGCATCCGATCTCGACAAGCTCCGACCCGTTGACGAGGACCACGACCCTCCTTTGGCATCAACATTTCGCGTCACGTGACGGCCACGTGCACCGAAGGCCTTGTTATTGGGATCGGAAGCAGATGGTGTGGGTCTGTCGAAATCGGAGGCTTCTAGAAGAACTGAGCTGGGCGGCGGTTGGGCGTCGTCGTTACCGGGTGGTAATGAAGGGGTGGCGCTGCAGAAGAGAGGGTTGTCTCTCTTGTTGAGGAATTCAGTGGAAATGTCCGAACTGCCCCTGGAAAACGCGCTTACGCTCCTTGACCTTCGAATGGGGGCATTGGTTCGTGATTCCTGGCGGGAGGATCTGGCAGAAGTTGCGGAGGTGGAATTTGAATGGTTTTGGTTTCGGTTTCCTCTTCTGGAGGATGATTTGAATGCTGCAACGGCCATGAGAGACACAGAAAGATAATGCACCGAAAAGAAGAGCAAAATCTTATTTTATTCTTCCATTTTTTGTTTTGAAGGCCTTATTCGCAGGGTTTAGGGAATAATTTTCATAATAGTCTTGAAATTCGTGTAAATACTTAATGTAGTCTTTTAAAATCTCAATTTTTTTTTATATTAGTCCTTTAGATAGAATTTGGAGTATTTATAGTGGTCTTTAGACATATTTTTTGTGGTAAGTTATATAGTGTTATTTTATCACGTTAGATGACTCTAAATACTAGCTTAGCTAGCACATTTTTAATTTATACCTACATTGGTCCCTTCTTCTGTATTTAATCCTAAATTCCAAAATTCAAATTCCTAATCTTCTTTTTCGATAGCTTCCGGTAGTTGAATCACAAACCCAAACACATAAGCTTGCCAAGTAGCTGAATCACACCCGAGCGATATCTTACCATCAAGTGCACTTGCCAGAAACTCTATATGGATGCCTAATATGTGTGGACGTTACTTTGAAGCACATGAAGATGAATCAACTCCCAGGTAAAAGCCCCACAAAGTACTGCAAAGTAAGCAAGTGCATATCCACCAAGCATTGCAATCATTCTATTTGATTTCTCTTCCATCTGAGATCAGTGAACAGATATAAACCATGAAAGAAGAGTTTCTTTCATTAGTAGTTGAACCAGCATTAACCCTCCTGATAACCACACTAGAGAAGCTGCTAGGGAAGCTGAAAGCTTTAGTTGGGTCATTGATGCAGCAAATGAAACCTGTCCATATTTTGTGCCACCTTTAGTTGCTTTTAACTTTTCCAATTTTTCCTTTAGAAGGCCACTGGATACAATTTCCCTCACCGAGTGCATCAAGATTGAGATAATCTCTTCAGTCAGAAACACGACATCTCTAACTGATCGATAGACACGTAGATAGAGAATTTCAGGAGCTACATGGCAAATCCCTCATAAATGGGATTTAAATGCATGGCCAAGGAGAGCTCCAACACCACCATTGGATGATAAAGGATAGTTGTTGATACCAAGGGTAGCTATGAAGCAGCTTTTAAGGAGTTGGACAACCGCATCAGTGTTATGGAGGAAAGCAGTTCTTAATGCTGAGAAGATAAGGAAGTCAGTCTATAACACCCTACCACACTGAGCTTTACGCTTAAGCTGTAAAACAGAGGTGGTGTGGTATTACGACCTCTAAAACATAATGTATACATATAACAGCAAAAAGGTTTATAATATACAAGGAGCCTAGAAGAATAGATGAAACAAAAGTCGTGAAATAAAAGCGCAATGCTCAAGAAACGAGTTAACTTGCGTGTTAAGAAAACTATAACTTTCGAACATAAGATAACAAAAGTAGGAATAGGGTGCCAAAGATATAAAATAACAAGCCCTTAACTTAGCCTGCAAAGTCAAGGCTGGCCGGAGAATATTTACACACACACACACACACACACACACACACACACATATATACACATATCCAAAATCCAAATGTACATAAACAAAATTCTGTCTCTCCATAAACCTCTAAGATGATCAAAAAGTACAAGTTATGCAGAGAGAAAAATAAGTACGTATATATACATCACTATACAACAAAATAACCTGATAACCACTTCACTTTTGGAGCTCAGACGCCTAAGAAGGTGCCTCTCGACCTACATCTGAAAAACAACAACATGGTATGGGGGTGAGAACCAGAGGTTCTCAGTATGGTAAAGGTGTCACACACATAATATATTAGGTCCTGGGAATGCCAGAGGCAATCCTAGAACGCCGATACTCAGGTTATAAAGCTAAAAGTATTAAACAGAAGCTATAAAAGGTGGTTTTGTAAGAGTATCTAAGCCTAACTTAACTTAATCTTAAGTCTAAGTCCCATACTGTCATTCCTCCATACCCCCACCTCCGTCAGCATTTCACAGACAGATAAACAGATAAAGGCAAGCACAAGAAAGTTACAAATACTGCAGGTAACAAATATACATTTAGCATGGCAAGATGCACAAACAAGTAATTCAAGTAGTATGCATATGATGCATGCCTGTCCTATGGCTGATGAGGCTCATCTATCGATTATCCAGCTAACCCGACAAGTCCAAAAACCTTAGACTGTCCCTCGACATGCATCCCCAAGAGTCTATGCATAGCTTTTTCTCAAATAATCAATATTGCTCAATCGGGGTTAACATTCCCGGGAATTTATAAGGCCCAGTCACCCTTACGTCGTAGGGTCAACAGAGTATCGAGTTTTTAACCTAGTACACGTGGTGGCAAGCCACGGTACTTTACCCAGGGAATCTCGTATCTCAAACCATTTAATCATTCAGGCCAAATATCATACATGAGCATTCATTTAATTATCAAGCTAAGTATCATACGTGATTATCCATAACATTTCATAATCAATTCATCACTTTTCAGCTTTACTTCATTTCCAAGTTATCCCCACTTCCTAGCTTCATCTGATTATCAGGTTTAATATTACTGTCTAGGGCTAAAGGAATGAAAATAGAGGCTTAGAAGCTTGAAGTGCGGTTTAAAATTCTAAAAAACCATGTTTGCTGAAATAGGGGCCACGTGTACGCGTGGCTCACGCATGCGCGTGGTCGCGCGCGTGTCCCCTTGTCATGCGTACTCGTAGGTAAGTATCTCATGTCACGCATACGCGTGAGCCATGCCTACGCGTGGATATCCATGCTGGCTCATTACGCGTACGCATAGGACTTTTCGTGTACGCACAGTCAAATTGCATGCCACGCGTATGCATGGACGTGCGTCTTTCCAAAAAAATTAGATCAACCAGAGAGCTGCATAAACAAGGAAAACTTACCTGCATAATTACATATTACACTCCAAAACTTCCGACGAGCATAACTTGATCGTTTTAAATTATTTTTTTTTCGTTCTTCAAATGGCATAAACTTCACGAAACTAATTTTCACTTTAAAACAAGTCGGAAACAAATTGAGGGTCCGGAAGCCAAGTTATGCCTCGCCGAAGTTCGGCCAAAAACCAACTTTTACTAAATTCTTCAAACCTTATTTTCATTCAAGATTTTCCATTCCATGCATTACCAAACCTATCAACACCAACACAATACACCAATAACAATACTCAAATAAACTCTACTCACCTCATCAACCACCATTTAATAATATTACACAATTTCATGTCCATCATGCTTCCTTCAATACACTTGTAACCATATGATCAATAATTTAAATCACCAACACAATCTCCACCACATAATCAAATCACCAAACCAAACCAAACATGTTCATCAATCAAATTACTAAAACATTAATTATACACCTGCATTCCAACTTATCCTATGGTCATCTAGCCTAAGTTTTCACAAAACATTATATATTAAATGCAAGAAACCTAAACCATACCTTGGCCGATTTCCATGTAGCGACCAAAGCAATTTAATTAAAACCAAGACAACCCCTCAAAAGCTCAATAAACTCTAGGCTCAACTTCCACCAAATTCCAATATTTACAATTTCAAGCTCCAATTATTTATTCACAACCTAATACATATTTATAACATATATATACCCAATTTAATTTCCAAAACACAAATTCAGAATATTTAGATAGAATTATTATATCCTCACCTTACCAAAGCTTCACATAAGCAAGAGTGAACGTTTTTCTCAAACTAATTAGATCCTAAAACATCAAAGAGTAAATAAATTCAATATCTCCACTTAATTTTTCTAAAATTGGGGGAAGAGGTGGCTGAGAACAATAAAGCAAGTTACCTATGAAATTGTTCCAGTAGAAACGTAGAGCTTGAAGTGGTGGTCGCGTGACCACAAATGGTGCGGCAATCGAAGCTCGGACAGAGGAATTACGTCAGTTGGAATTCACCGTAAGGGTTACGGGATTCTTTCTTTCCTTTCCCCTGTGTGCTTCAACGCTGCTAAAATGGGGAAGAGAAGGACGTGGGTTCATTTAAAAGGATGGCCCGGTTGGGCCCACGTCTGGTTTGGACCCAGTTCAACCGGTTCGGCCCGTTCGATCCAATGTTGGACTGATTTCTTCGAAATTAGTGTCAAAATTCTTGTTTCGATGAGCTCTATACTAATTTAATATAATTTTCACATTTCTAATTTTCTTTATTAAAAATTAATTTATCGACTAATTATTTACTAATTTAACGGGGTTTACACAGTCCAACGTTTTGCCGTTTGTGTCCAAAAAGAACCCACAATTAGCATGCAAGGCCATGGACAACTTGCAGCAAAGGACTCGAGTGTTGGGCAACTAAATTAAGAAAATGTTCCGTAACTCTGTCTAGTTTGTAGGTAGTAAGGCTCACAAAGACAGCCAAGGGCAATGGAAGCATGGCAGGAAAGCTTCCTCCTGCAAGAAGATTAGGGATTTGAATTTGGAATTTAGGGTTAAATATAGAAGAAGGGACCAATGTGGGTATAAATTGAAAACGTTCCAGCTAAGCTAGCCATTGGAGCCAGCCAGCATGCCGAAACGATGCCACATAAGCGCTTCGGTTATGACTCATCACCAGAAATATGCTCAGGGGCCACTATAAGTGCCCGGAGCTCTATCTGGAAAACTAATATAGGGAAATTGGGATCTTGAGGACTATAATAAGTATTCATGTGAATCTCAAGGACTATTATGGGAATTTACTCAGGGTTCAAGTGTTCAACTTAGAACATGGACGCTTTTTATTTTTGTTATTAGACTTCAGACAGAGTTTTAAAAGAGTTTATGTATTTTTTTCGTGTAATTACTCTATCGGTCCATTTAGTTTCACTAAATTTTCAATTAGGTTTTTATACTTTTTTTTCGATATCCCTATACCATATTAGATTTCGTAATTAAGTTTCTACCGTGACAAAAACGATAGAATTAACAGAATATTCTGTTAAACAAACTGAATATGTCTAACACTTTACTGAATATTCTGTATAATTTAATAGAATATTCTGTTAATTTCAACGTTTTTGTCACGGTAGGCACTTACTTACAAAATTTGATATAGTATAAAGATTTAATTGAAAAGGAAAAAAATATAGAGACCTAATTAAAAATTTGGTGAAATTATAAGGACCGAAAGAATAATTAAACCATTTTTTATGTGGAAAAAAACTTTTTAAACACAAAGTTGAGAGTTAGATTTGAGTTTCTTATTTTAAATGTGTAAATTAGAGGGTTCGATTTGCTTCACGATAGAAAAAAATTATTTCAACATAAATTGAAAAGTCCGATTTGTATATTATAAAATCTAATTCTCAGATTTTTTTCTATTTCTCCAAATTTGAGGGTTCAATTTGTTACTTAAAATTAAAAAAAAAATAAATTCATATTACAGAAAACGGATATGCTACACATCCATGTAATTTTTCATTCAAGTCCATCCAAGCTGGCCCAACACAAAAAAAAACTCAATTTCATTAAATGAGCATGTATTCACGTGCCCAAACCCCCAAAACGTTTTAACATTCATTCGTGCCTTCATTATGAAACAGCGTTCCTTCTTCAACCTCAAAACCGCGACTGGAGAAGTTTAAATTTCTATCAAAATCTCTCAAACCTCCATTGTGTTCTCTACGGAAACTGCTCCTACTCCAAAACCGCGTCAAGCTTTCGAAAAGAAGAAAAAAAACAAACAAAAACAAGAACAGAGACTCCGCAAGGTATGAGGAGAAAAACTATCGTTATTATGTTCATTTAATTTCTCTCAAAACTCGCGTTTCTCCTAGTTTGATTTAAGGTTTAGTGGATTGTGTTACTTCGTTTAGTAGATCGGCTTATTCTAAATCCATTTTTATTATGTAACTAGGGCATACAAATAGAAAATGTGTTGTTATTTTCTTTCTGTGATATATTGATCGGTTCATTGGTATTGGTCATTTTGATTCACTTGATTGTTAGTGTGTTTAGTTGAGTCATTGTGCATGCAGAAATATTTTTCTTAATGATTAAATATTTTCCACATTTTATTCATCACATGAATGTTGTTCGGTTCAGTGGAGTTGCTCATTTTGATTCACTTGATTGTTAGTGTGTTCATTGAGTCCTTGTGCATGCAGAAATATTTTTCTTGATGATTGAATGTTTATCACGTTTTATTTAGCACGTGAATGTTGTTCGGTTCAGTAGAGTTGCTCATTTTGATTCACTTGATTGTTAATGTATTCAATTGAGTCCTTGTGCATGCACAAATATTTTTCTTCATGATTGAATGTTTGTTACATTTTATTCAGCACATGAATGTTGTTCAATTCATTGGTGTTAGTCATTTTAATTCACTTGATTGTTAGTGTGTTTAGTTGAGTCATTGTGCATGCAAAAATATTTTTCTTGATGATTAAATCTTTATCACGTTTTATTCAGCACATGAATGTTGTTCGATTCAGTGGAGTTGCTCATTTTGATTCACTTGATTAAAATGTGCATGCTTGTGCTTGTCAGTATATTAAGTGAATTATTGACCAAATTTTTTTGTCCTTACAGCAAAAATGAATAAGACAATGGTGACAAAGAAGGAGAAGTCGTGCTATAACGTAAGAATATGTACAAAATGAGAGATGAAGTGATTTGGGCATCTAAAGCAATAAGACTCCCAAAACCATCTGCTGCCCTCTCCAGCCCTTATTGTAAATTCACATATGGGGATTTAGATAGTAAATAGGATATACCTTATTTGATTATTGTAATTAACACTATTTTGTTTAACTTGTTTAAAAAAGCAAACATTGCTTCTTTGAATGTATATATGTGAATATTAATGTAAAGGTTATTGGAAATCTAATGTTAATGTATATATTTGATTTAAGATGGATTAGTCCTTGTTTTGTCAGTCTGAGATGTTAATGTATATATCTGTTGGAACTGTCTAGCTGCTGTTTTATTTCAGGTTCACAGTGAATGGAAATCAGGGCATTTACCAAACATTAATAGCCATAAAAACCAAAATGAACCGAAATTAACACACTTGATGGACCGAAAAAGTGCATATATCACTATTAAAAAAATGTTTCTATCAGTATTCAGTTTCAAAACAGCTTTCTGCATAATGAAACGAACACGTTATTAAGGTGAATCAACTGTATAGTACTAAATGAATGGAACAGTATTCATTATATAAAATCAAATTCAAAACAACTTTCTGCATAATGAACCGAAGACGTTATTAAGCTTAATCAACTGTATAGTACTAAATGAATGGAACATTATCCATTATATAAATCAAATTCAAAATACATGTGCCTACAATTTTGAGGTTATAAATTCAATTCAATTCAGAACATCTGCGTACATTCAATTCAATTCAATTTAGCAATTGCATTCCATTCAGTTCAAAAAATCTAAAAGAGTGCTTGGATGGACTTTGAGAGAAATAAATGTATGAATCTAATACAAAAGACTGGACCTTTAAAATTTCATCTAGAGATGTTAAAGAATTTTACTTATTGGGAAGCCTGGAAAAGAATATCAACATAACAAAATTCAATGAGAATAATGTGGCACAACTCATAGAAACTAATTACTTTGATGCCCTTGCTTCTTGTGTGCATATAACAGAGATTATTTGCAATAAACTAGTGAATCACTTGGAATGGAGACTTGGGAGAAAAGATATATATTTGCAATAAATAATTTTCTATATAACAAACCGAACACGTCATTGTGGTGAAATAATCGTATAATACTAAATGAATCGAACATTATTCATTATATAAAATCAAATTCAAACAACTTTCTGCATAATGAACCTAACACGTCATTATGATTGACAGCGATCTGGATGATTACCAGTTAGGTTTTGATAATTATGATTGACAGCCAAGTTGTAGAATTTTCATTTCTAGTAATATAATATCCTTTTTGCTTCTATTTTTTTGTGTCATAGTTTCAGCCCTGTCATACTGGCCAAAAACTGTGATTTTTTATTTTGAATGCTGATATGTCTTGGACTCTTGGGCTTTATCTCATTAATCTACTTATTCTTTTAGCCCAAAAAGAAAAAAAAGAAAAGAAAAAAAGGAAAAAAAAAGAAGAGTATCTCATTCTCAATGTTGACTTCTTGCAACTTAGTTCTTGTCACAGTAGCTACTTCTATCACCTTCCGATCGAACTTTCCATCATCGACAGTGCCGACGCCTGCCTCCACCGAAAATAGAGTATGACGGCTGTCACTGGATCCCTTCTCCGGTAAGTACCATTTGCACCCTGTTTCATTTTCAGCTTTTTATTTGTGTGTAATTTTTCTTTTATATTTAAATTTTTTATGTGAAAGATATATGTTGTGAGTGTATAAACTAAAGTGAGTTTTTTTTAATATGAATTTAGTTAAATGGAACAAGAAGTATATTATTTAGATCTTCTTTTATTAAAACAGAACCATAGTAATTTATTTGCTTTACATTTGTTAAAGTCAACAAGTTGCAAAGTGCAAATAGCAGCGAGGAAAGTGGACTTTTAAAAGCCTAATTTTCAAATGGAGAGCGGTGAGAGCGGGAGAGAGTCTTGAGTCTTTGAGGGTGGCAGATAGCGAGGTAGTTGGCCATGCCGGTAGAAGCAATAAGGGGGAGAGCGGGAGAGGGCATGCATCAGGTGAAAAGGAGGGGATTAAAGGGGACAGTAACAAAACTCAAAGTCAAAGGGTATCATTCAGAGATAAAGTTGTTGGTGCTTCAGCAAGGAGAGTTTTGGAGGTTGCTGATTCTCTTGATAGGGATAAGATGGCTACAGTAGTTGGTAAGTAAGGTGACTCGGAGATACCAACTGTGACGTTCACAAAAGAAGCAAAAGAGATATTGGCAGAGCCCTACAAAGATGACATCGTGATCAAAGTTCTTGAAAAAAATTTTAGCTATACGGTGATCATGCACAGGCTTAAAGATGTCTGGAGAACCAAAGAAGGATATGAGGTACTAGATATCAGTTTTGGCTATTTCGTAGTCAAATTTGATCTCTTGGAGGATTGAGAAAAAGTTCTCCTTGGAGGACCGTGGATGATTACTGGTAGTTATGTTGCAGTTAAACCTTGGAGTTCTTCATTTAGACCTTGTGAAAGCACATTTGGGTCTACCATAGTTTGGATAAGGATCACAGGTTTAAACATTAACTACTATCAAGAGAAAGCCATGAAAATGATTGCGTCAGCGGTTGGAAAACCGATCCGCATCGACTTAGCCACCAAGTCTACGGAGAGGGAAAAGTATGCAAGAGCATGCGCGCAAATCAACTTGGGACTTCCAGTCATAAAGAGAATTCAAGTTGATGGTGATATGTATGACGTAGAATATGAGCACTTAAATTTAATTTGTGAAAAAATGTAGCTGTTTTGGGCATATAACAAGAGAATGTGCGAAAGAGAACAACAATGGCATTGAGAAGGAAAGCATGGTGAAGGAGAAAAATTTGCCGTCACTATTTCTGGTGGATAACAACGAGAAAACGGCAGAAGGTAGTCAAATCCCAATAAAAAATCAAAACTCAACCTTTGAATTTTGAATTAATGCTAAATTAATTCCAATTATGGAGAAGCATGGAGCAGCGGATCTTGTACATGATAATTTGCAAGAATCGCGCATAGATAAAGATACTCATGCAAAAGAGGGTGAATGGGTTACAGTTAGTAGAAAAGGCAAGGAAAAAGTGGGTAAAGACCCAAAACATGTACCAAAATAGGCCAACGTAGCAATATGCTCTAACTTGGTGGGTAAGAAATTTTCTCTTGGGCCTACTAACATGCATGCTGGATCCTTATCAAATACAAAGGTGAAGTCCTCATCAAATGCAAAGGTGGGGTCCAAGGAAAATAAGAATTCTCCATCCACCCTTGACTCTTTGGGAGCAGCATAGGTGGCATTCAAGGATCAGAACACTCCCTTTTTTAAAGCAGGGCATAAAAGGCAGTGTCCTATTTCACTTCAAAACTCACCTATTAAAGCATTGTCAATGAATTCTCGAGCACAAAAAGAACTTGATAAAGCCAGTGCAACAACAAACCTCGAAAACCAACCTCAACAGAAGAATGATGGTTCTGTGGCGCAAGATCAAGAGAAAAAGCTTGGAGATAGGGGCCCATCAACGTGAGGTAGGATGATTAAACATTCCAATTATTTAATTTATTTTCATGGATTGTGACCATTTAAATATTATTAGTTGGAGTGTAAGGGGGCGTCAAATAAGATGTCTCGGGTGCACTGCAAGGAGTTGGAACGAAAATATCAACCAACTTTTTTTATTTTGATGGAAACTCATATTGGGTTTGAAACTATGAAAGATTTTTGGGGGAGATTAGGCTATTATCCTGTAGGAATTGTAGATGCTGTTGGGCACAAGGGAGGAATTTGGTTCCTCTCTGCTAAATTAAAATTTTCTTGTAAAATTCTTTGGACTATGAATCAATGTGTAACATTGGAAATTGATGGTGGTGGGAGAAGATGGATTTGCAGTGCAGTTTATGGTATCCCTCAAGCCGCTAATAGAGTAGATTTATGGAGTCATCTGCTTGATATTATCTTGTGCATTCAGGACCCGTGGGTGGTGGTAGGGGATTTTAATGATATTTTGAGTGTTCAAGACGTGAAAGGTGGTAATTTCTATTCGAATCGCAGTAGTATCTTTGCAAACAGTTTAGATTCTTGTGGTCTTTTTTATCTGACAACCTCTGGAAGACGGTTTACTTGGTTTCGTAAAATTCAAGGAAACAAAGAAATTGCAAAGAGATTGGATAGAGCTTGCTGTACTATAGAATGGGGCCTTCTTTTTCCAAAAGCATTTGTTGAAGTTCTCAGCCATTCTCACTCTGATCATTGTCCCCTACTTATCCGATGTCAAGGAGTTCCTTTCAAGAAAGGAAACTAACCTTTTAGATTCCAAGTGGCATGGGCGACGTATCCTGATTACAAGGCCATTGTTATGAAATCTTGGGATAGTACAGATTTTGGCATCCATAGAAAGTTTCAAGAAGCTTCGTTGGAATACAACTCTATGATCTTTGGCAATATTTTTATTAAAAAGAGGGAATTAGAGGCTTATTTGAATTGTATCCAATAGGAAATGGAAGCTGACGGTGTTCGATTTTGAAGCACAAAGAGGAAGAATTGAGAGCTGAGTATAATCTAGTGCTGGCTCAGGAAGAGATGATTTGGTACCAGAAGTCAAAAGATCAATAGATCCGGTACGGTAATAGAAATACTAGTTTTTTCCATATGCAAACCATCATTTGAAGAAAATCTAACAAGGTTCATGGGTTGCTGGTCAGTGATGGGTCCTGGTCTGATGATCCGGAAGTTTTGCAAAGAGAGGTTGTTCATTTCTTCAAAAATATTTTTTGCTCTACTGAGCCTGTTGAGGTTAATTGCATGGGAGAAATTCCTATGCCAACTCTTAGCCAAGATGTTTGTGATAATTTGTCTAAACCAATGACAATGTTAGAGGTTAAAAAAGCTTTGGATAATCTGAGCTCATTCAAAGCTCCTGGGTCAGATGGTTTTCAAGTATTCTTCTTCAAGGAATATTGGGATGTCGTAGGTCATAAGGTGTGGCGTACTGTTCAGAAAGCATTCTTAGGGGAGACGTTAAGTCATTCTTTGTTGGAAACTTTGATTATTCTTATCCCTAAGTGCAACCCTCCAATTAGATTGAAAGATTTTCAGCCAATAAGCCTTTGTAATGCCATTTACAAGCTTGTGACTAAAGTGCTGGTTAATAGATTACGACCTTTCTTGGATGAGATTGTTAGCCCAACTCAGGGAGGGTTTATTCATGGTAGAGGAGTGCCTGATAATATCATTGTTGTTCAAGAAGTTCTTCACTTTCTTAAGCGGACAAAGTCTAGAAAAGGAGCCATGGCTTTTAAGATTGATTTAGAAAAGACTTATGATAGAGTTGATTGGAATTTTCTTGAGTACACTCTTGAATCTTTTGGTTTTCCTTCTCTAATTATTCGGCTTATAATGAATTGTGTTCAGGCCTCAAATCTTTCCATCCTCTTGAATGGGAATAGATTGGATAGCTTCCAACCTCGCAAAGGACTCAGGCAAGGAGATCTAATTTCTCCTTATTTATTTGTTTTGTGCATGGAGAGACTGGCGTGCTTCATTTCCAAACAAGTTGATGAGGGTATTTGGGATGGTGTGGTTGTTTTTTAGAGGGGGACCTAGAGTTTCTCACTTGATGTTTGCATAAGACCTCCTCCTTTTTTGTAGAGCGGAGAAAAATCAAGTTCAGAATGTCGTGCACACCTTGGTGTTGTTCCGCAAAGCTTCAGATATGAAGGTTAACATTGAAAAATCCAAAGCTATTTGTTCTAGAAAAATCTCTAATATAAAGAAGGAAATGTTGTCTGGTGTTTCTCATATTCCTTTTACTATTGACTTAGGCAAATACTTAGGAGTGAACCTTAATCATCCTCGAGCTGCTAGGTCTATTTTTCTGGACTCTTTAGAGAAGATCAAGAATAGGCTGGCTAGTTGGAAAGGTCAACTCCTTAACAGGGCAGGCAGGCTTTGCTTAATTAAATCTATTGCTTCTTTTTTTCCTATTTACCAGATGCAAGCGACTATTTTTCCTACTTCGATTTGTCAAAAGATTGATTTTGTGCTTAGACAATTCTTGTGGAAGGAAAAAGTGGGAGAGAGTTGCTTAAGCTTGGTCAAGTGGAGCAAAGTTGTCACTTCAAGAAAATATGGAGGTTTGGTGTGAATTTTGATTTATTAGGAAAGTTTGTTTGCCAATTATTGCATAATAAAGATAAGCTTTGAGTAAGGATTATGTTGGCAAAATATTTATCTGGGAGTTCTTGCTTTTCACCCAATTTTTCTAATAATGTTTCAAGTACTTGGTGAGCAATTTATAAGACAATAGAAAAGCTTCGTGATGGTTTTGAATGGTGTATAGGCAGGATATCTCAATCCTTTTGGTGTCATGCTTGGCGACCATTTGGAACGCTAGCTCCTTTGGTTCTTTTTGTGCACATTTCTAATTCTCTCTTGAAGCTAGAAGATGTCTGGCACTATGGACGTTGGCGGTGGGATATTCTTTGCACAATGATTCCGGAAGAAATTAAACTTGATTTGATGCTTTTGATCCTATCAAGCAAGCAGGAGATTAAAATGTTGGTTTTGGACAAACTCAAATACTGTCACATACTCGACTAAAAGCAGGTATAAGTGGCTATTGAAGAAGAAATTTAGCTGGAATGATAATGAAAATTGGCTTTGACTTTGGCGCTTGAGAATACCGGAGAAGATAAAGTGTCTGCTCTGATTTTGCCTCAACAACAGAGTTCCTATAACTAGCTACCGGTTTCAAAGAGGTCTTGCTACTTTTGATTTTTGTTAGAGATGTTATCTTGCTTTAGAGGATATTAACCATTGCTTTAGGACTTGCCAAAAAGCTCGTCAGATTTGGATTAGATTAAACTTGGAATGATCGCTGTGAATTCTGGTTTGGATTTTGTGTTTTGGATTCGTTCTAACCTCAACAAAAATGAGTTCCTCTTTGCAGTGACCTTTTAGTGGATTTGAAGGGATAGGAACAATGACATCTTCCATCAAGATGATCCATGGAGTAGGGAGAAAATTGTTCACTTGGCTAAACATGCTGCTCGAGATTTCTCCAATGTCATTACTACCCAAAAACATATTACTCCTTCCTCTTTGCAATATAACTGGGAACCACCTCCGATGAATGTCTGTAAACTGAACTAGGATCCAAGCGTTTTTGAAAATGAGCAATTAGCTGGCTTTGGGTGTATTATTAGAGACTGCATGAGAATTTGGATAAAATGTTGTTCTGCAAGTATACCTCTTTCTAGTGTTCTCTGTTGTGAGCTTCATGCTATTTAGAGAGGGCTTGTTATGGCTTGGGATTGCGAGTGCAAAGAGATCATATGTGAAACTGATAATCTTGATGCGTTTCTTCTTGTTTCGCGAGACACAACCAGCATGATTAGGACTGACTTTGATTTGCTTGACAAAATCAAAGAGATGCTCCAGAGCGACTGATTTAATTGCTAAGACTGCTGCTTTTAACAAGCAGCTGTACCTGGAGTGGTTGCTGCCCACTAATAGTTTAGACATTATTATTAGAGAGGAGTCCTACTCTTTCTCTTAGGTCCTTTTTCTTTGTGTTATTTTCAGTTACAAAAAAATAGAACAATAATAAATATATTTTCGTTGCTGTGTGAATGAATGCTTATGTTGTGTTTGACAGAATGACAGGGTTTTATTGTAGCTATTATGGTTGCTATTAGGGGTGTTCAAAACCAATCCACATCGAACAAAACCGATGAACCAAACTAAAAAAATTGAAAAAACCAAAAAATTAAATTTTTGCTGTTTTCTATTGGTTCAGTTCGGTTTTCAGTTTTGACAGTAAAAATTTGAACCAAATCAAACCGAACCAACATGTATAATAAAATATCAAAAATACCCTTATAATACTAGCACCAAGGTCTTGAAAATTGGATTGGTTGGTTCAACTGGGTTAATCAAAAATTGGTTATCTGGTCGGTCTGATTGATCTCCAAAACCGCCTTGCAAAAAAATTGGTTAAAAATCCGATTGAACCAGCCAAGTTTTTTAAGGCTTGGTTTTGTAGTCCAAGATAAAAAATGGTGTCATTTTGACCAATGTTTTGAAAACTGAACCGGACCGACCAATTCAATCGGATTAACTGAGAACTGGTCACCTAGCCATTTCGGTTGAAGTTAAACCGTTTAGCAAAAAACCGATTAAAAAAACGGTCAAACCGACGATTAACCGATGAACTTTTTGAACCAGACGATTCTCCTCTCTCTCTCTCTCTCTCTCTCTCTCTCTCTCTCCATGGAACCCTAGCACCCCCAGCCAACAGCAGTAGCAGCCAGCACCCAATTCCCAGCGCCGCCGTCACCCATGAACTCTTCTCCTCAATTAGCGTCCATCCCCGGTGTCGTCGATCCTCTTTTCCTAGATCCCTTCTCCTTGCGTTGCTAGTTTTGCTTGGAGCTGCTGTTGGCGTCGCCGCCTCTGTCCTCATCGTCATCGGCCACCCTGAACTTGTGTCTCTGTCCTCGTCGTCGAGCCCTCTCTCGCGCGCGCTTCAAGCCTCTGTCTTCGATCCCCTGGCTGTCCGAGCTCACTTTCCTTCCTCCTTCGCCGTCACTTCTTTTCCTCCCTTGCCGCCGTAAGCAAAGCTACTTCAATTTATGTTTTCTTATTTTGTTATTTTACCCTCGCCCCTCGAAGCTTTTGTCGTTGTCATCGGAAGATCGGTTTGAAGCTTCTGTCATTGTCATTGTCAAAAGGTCGGTTCGAAGTTTTTGTTATCGGTCGCCTCTGTCTGCTGATCACCATCTCTTTTCCGATAAGCACTCATCCACGACTTCTTCCATCCTTTTTTTCTTGCATTAATTTTTATGATTCTGATTTCTGAGTTAATTTCTTTGATGATCTTGATAGTATCCTATTAATTTTGTTAATTATGTCCATAATCTTGATGTTCAAGTTTATGTCCATAAGTATGTTCCTGTTGATGTCCAATGGTAGTTCTCCTTACTTTTTTAGGTTTATGCTGTTTAAAACCAAATCCTCTAATTTAATGTAATATATTTAGTTGTTGTTTATTAGAAATTAATTAAAAAAGTTTTATTTTTACAGATAGATAAGTGATTAAAAATTCTTTAGTTATAAGATATTTGAATTTGTTTGTGAATAATTTAATAATAAATTATGTGAAAGTATAAAATTTTAAATATTTAAAATTATATATTTAATTTTTAATAATTTTATTTTATATTTAATTAAACCAATTTTATTATGATTCAATTTGTTGAATTATTGAACCATTAAACCTAAAACCTAACCCTCTGCCCCACTAAAACCTAACCCTAACACACGCATCACACTCTCCAGCCTCCACTCTCCAGGTTTCTCACGCTCCCACCAGAGGCTCACCACTCTTTGCCGGCGGCGAATTCCATCACAGGCGCGCCCCCATCCAGCCCACAACGCCCTCTTACATTTTGTTCTGCGTCACTCCTTTCCCAGCACCGTCGTGGTCTCCATCCAGCGTCTTCGTTGTCTCTCCGGTTTCAGCCCCGCCATCTCCGTCGTCTCACCGTCCAGCATCTCCCTGTCTCCCATTGATTTCTTCTGCCAGAAGCTCTGCTCAGTGGCTGCTGCTGCTACCGGTTGCGTCGCTGGCGGTCCTGTTGATGTTCTTGTCGCTGTCGGTGTTGTATTTCGAGTCAATCTCTACACCTCTCATGGTTCTGTTATTATTGTTGGTTCTGAACTGATTTTTTGTTATGATTCTTTGTCTTTGGTTCTGATTTTTGGTTTAAGGTTTTGGTTATGTTCTTATTGTTTTTATTATTCATTCTAATTTTTTCGTTCTGATGTTTTTTTTTTCTAATTATCTGGTTATGATTTTTAGTTCTAATTATTTGTGCTAAAAACATAAATTTATTTACAAAGATTACCTTTAACTATGAGTTTCTACTCACTGCTTCTGGCGCATCTAATCACATAGGAGTTTCTACTCTTTTTGCATATTCAATTTCTGAAAAACAGCAAGAAGAGATAGAAGAAAATATGGTTACAAAGCCGTTGAAGTTTTGGGTTTCGACATTATATTTTTGGTTCCCTTCATTGTTTCACTTGCATTGGTTAGTTTCTTTTTTTTCTTTTTTTCTGAGGCGAAGCAAATGCTTCTTGGAATATCTTGGGCATATTCTAGAAAAATGCTAATATTGGGATATATGACTAATGTATGTTAATTCTAATGGGGTATTTAAAGTATGAATTTAACTTTGTTTAACTTTGAATTATGTTAGAAATTGTGATATATGATTTTTTTTTTGGTGACTTATTGTGATATATGATTTAAAATCCGAAAAACCGAACCAAACAAATCCAATTATGTTTGGTTTGGTTTGGATGGCTTCAGATAAAAAACCGAACCAAACTAAACCTATCAAATTTTATACGGTTGGATCTGATGATTTTTTCTCTAAAAACCAACCAAAAATCGAACACCACTAGTTATTATACTGATCTAGGACTGAGATTTTACTCGAAAAAACGCACAAGTCCGCAAGCTCAAGTAAACTCTTGTCGCAGATTCGTACATGCATTGAATTATTCATCACAAATGTAGTTGCTATTATGCTTAACTTGTTCTCCTAATATATATAATGTTGACGTACTTGATCTTTCTGCATTTTTTCCAATCATGTTTATATTGTTTGTTCTGATAAGTTTCTTCTTTGAGCAGATAGTTTGCTCATGCTTTAGTGGTACTAGGAAGGGGAATGATAAAGACTTTGTCACTTCCTTGCCAAGTATGTATATATATTCTGATTGTAGTTTTATTCATCTTTCATTTTCATGCATTTTCTTCAATCCCATTCTCCGAGTTTACAAAAAAAAAAAAGATATTTTTCCTGCTATTTTGCATGGAATGTGTAGAATGTTTGGGGAAAGGGGGAGTCATGGTATCAACATCAACAAGTGTTGCATATGGAACTTGTTGCTATTTTGCATTGATAAGTGTAGAATGTTTGGGGAGATGGCGAGTCATAGCTTCAACATCAACAAATATAGCATATTGAACTAGATTTTCATTTTATTTCTTTAAAGTTTAAATGAATTTTATGATTAAATCAAGAATTAATCTCTTCCGTTTTTTCTGATTCTGCTAGTAATTGAATTGTTATCCTTCTACGAAAGGTACTTAGATTCTCTTCCAAAAGGTTTGAAAATCATAAGTGCTTTAATTGTAAAGGAACAATGATGGAACTCAGTATTACACAACCTGATGATTGGCATCTTCACCTCCGTGATGGCGACTTACTTGAAGGTGTCATCCCTCACAGGTAATTTGATTTCTAACAGAAAAGACTTGTTAAACTCCATGCATTTTTTGCTGTTTATTTTTGTCGGATGCCTAAAGAGGCTTGGACATGGTCTATTATTATTTAGCTATGACTGTGCTAACTGCATTTAAAGGAAACAGAAGTGAATATTAATTAATAAATATTGCTTCTACAGTGCCAAGCATTTCGGAAGGGCAATAGTGATGCCCAATTTGAAACCACCCATCACTACTACTGCAGCTGCTTTGGCTTATAGGGAGTCCATTCTGAAAGCATTGCCTAAAGATAGCAGCTTCACTCCTTTGATGACCCTTTACTTAACAGATATGACAAGCCCTGATGAGATTAAACGTGCAAGTGAGTATAATTTGTTTATATGTGAATCTAAACAAAATATTGCTATTACCTATGCAATTTCAAGTATTTAAAGAAGCGTTGGCGGAGACAGTAAGTATGTTTAATTGATGTGTCTTTGTTAGTATAAGTTTTTTTATGTTTTGCTAGAAGAATTTTGTTAAAATTAATTTCTTTTACCTTTTACCTTATCAGTTCAATTTCATATTTCCAGCTGTGTTTTGTTGCTACATGACATGCTAACATGATATTATCTTTGCTGTCAAGCATTTCTTATATCAAACACAATTAGCCACTGACTTTTATTTTATTATAACTTTTATGGGGTGAAATTTGAGATGTAACCATAGGCAGATATTTAACCAGTTAGTAGCTATGGAACCAATTATATATGATTCGTAAGTGTCAAAACGGATAGAGTATGGGGGATAGAAGTTAAGAAAACCTCTACGCATAATTAACATAATCTGATATCATAGTTTAGTATTGATCTTAAGAAACAGTACTAGTGTTTAAGCAAGTATGAAAAATACATTAAAAGGCTATAAAGCAAGTAAATATCCTATGCAGATGGAAGCCACCCTCCTTAGAAATTGCTTAACTGGCTCCAAGCATATTTTTTACTCATTGAACCATGCGTCCTGTCTCTCAATTTTCCTCATAAACCCACATCTCTTCCTAGTCAGCATTATGGCATTACCAGCTTCCTGCTGTCCTCACTAATTCTTTCCCCTGCTATTCTCACTCCTTTCTCCTGAGTCAGGTTTCTCTACTGTGGGGCCAATGTTGCTTGGTGTAGACTTCGGTAATCATGAGTTTGAGCGTTTTTTTTTTTTTTACTTTTCTCTTTCTTTAGACGACAACAATTTCTTGATGACCATGCCATTTATTGCCCTTTTCTTATGCATAGTGGAGGCTTTCAGCTTTGTTCAATGGAGCAAAGGATCTAGCTTAATGTTTGTGTACACAACTAATTGATAACAAAAGTATAAAATTTTTGTCATTCACAAGGAAATCAATGGTTTGATCGTCTAATTTCATGCTATTCTCTAGACTTTTTCAACTTTGGCTTGATTCTTCTGACTATAGTACATTATTTATGCTAATTGCATTTGGAAGAAAAGAGTGGAGCTGTTTATGGTGTGAAGTTGTATCCTGCTGGTGCTACCACAAATTCTCAAGATGGTGTTACAGATCTTTTTGGAAAATGCTTTCCTGTTCTTGAGGAAATGGTTGAGCAAGAGTTACCATTACTGGTACGTTTTCTCCTTCTCTCTATGTGTGTGTATGTGAGTTGATGTATAACAAAGCATTACATGCTTTTAGATGACATGCTTGCCCCAATTGTAGATAGTGATTCAATTTCAGCTACAATGTCATCAATTTTAGATGACTAATCACACCATGTCTTAATTATAATACACCTTGTTTAATGGAATTTATTATATTTGACGCCAAAATCACAATATGCCCTTCTAAAAATTGTGTGCATATACTCGAAGACTTTAACTATTGTCTACGTTGTGCTTTGGAAAAGCCAAGGCTAGCCCAATAATGTTTTACTCTCTTTTTGCTTGTTGATTTGTCTATTGTCTATAATGTACATAAAATTGAAAGTTCATCTTTGTACTTTCTTATTTGCAAATCAGTGTATGTGACAGGTTCATGGAGAAGTTACAAATCCAAATGTTGATATTTTTGACCGGGAAAAGGTTTATATTGAAACAATTTTAGAGCCTTTGGTTCAAAAGCTTCCACAGCTTAAGATTGTAATGGAGCATATTACTACCATGGATGCTGTCAAGTTTGTTATGTCTTGTAAAGAGGGTACCTTATTTCGATTTCTCGAAAGAGCTTTCTCATCATTATGCCGTGATGTTGTAAAATTTTACTAATGTATGGTTTTCCTTTCCAGGTTCTGTAGGTGCAACTGTTACACCTCAGCATCTTATCCTTAACCGGAATGCTTTGTTCCAAGGTGGCTTGCAGCCTCACAATTACTGTCTTCCAGTTCTCAAAAGAGAGATCCACAGTATGTAGCTTTGTTTGTTCTCCTTAATGTATAGATTTGCAACATCTTTACATGTGATGTCAGTTCTCATGGTTATGAAATTGAAGTAATTATTTAAGGTCATGAATGAATCCATGGTTTGCTTGTATTATATTTAGTGAATATCTCAGTTTTTCATTGATTGGGTTTGATGTTATTCCTACAATTAGAAAATATTGGCTTTTTGTGGCTGCTAGCCTGGAATGGCCTTCCAACATCAGTTTACATTTTTAAGACGAAACTTATAGCTTTTCTGTAAAGAGAAGTCTGATTGAGGAGTTATGGAGTCTATTGAACAGACTCATACATAATTAGCTTGAAAATTTTGTTGCGAACTTGTTAATCATTTTAATTATTATTAAATTAATTTCTATTGCAAAACTATATTATCTTACCTTGAACTCTTTTTTCCCTCTCCATAGGACAGGCTATTGTTTCGGCTGTCACTAGTGGAAGTAAGAGATTTTTTCTCGGAACTGATAGTGCTCCACATGAAAAGCGTAAAAAGGAATGCGCTTGTGGATGTGCTGGCATATTCAATGCTCCTGTTGCTCTATCAGTCTATGCCAAAGTCTTTGAGGAGGTGCACACTTTCATTTTGTTTCTACATATATTTCTTTAACAATTATTAGGCTACTCCTTTTCATTTTTCATTTTAGCAATTTGTGTTTTCTGTGACCAATATGTCACTTTCAAGTTTCAAAAGATTTGCAAACTAGTTTTGCTGCGCAAAATTCCAAAATTTCACTTTTAGGTCTTCTCCTTATGCGAAATTTCCACATATCCTTTTATATTTTGCAGTGAATATCAATAGCCATACATATAATTTTAGTACTATCATGAATATTTCATATGCATGCATGACTCGTGCATCAATCTTGTTTTTCCATGAGATGTAATATAACTAAATTAAAAAGCGCACACTTTACATACTACCTTGCCTATGAAAGCATGTTAATTTTTATATTATCTTGAAGTTATTTTTACATGTCGCAGGCTGGTGCATTGAATAAGTTGGAGGCCTTTACAAGCTTTAATGGGTCTGACTTCTATGGCTTACCGAGAAACAAGTCAAAGCTTACTCTAAAGAAGGCTCCATGGAAAGTACCTGAACTGTTATCTTTTCCGTTCGGAGACATCGTTCCCATGTTTGCAGGCGAAACCCTTGAATGGGAGGTATCCCTTAATTGACTAGCATTCTTCCTTTTTGACCAAAATCACTAGTATCTTTTTTCCTGACAGAATCCTGAACGAGCTGGGAACAATTGACACTTTCAGTGGAAAGTGTACATTATTTTGGCATAATAAAATAAATTGCTAATTTTTAAGAAATATATTCATGATTCATGCAGTGTTTAGACCAAGGGATTTGTCTGCACTGCAAGGTGACTGTTCTTACAAGTTACATAATTGGTTCTCCTTTTTTCGTTTTTTGCACCCGTAAGTTTTGCTCTTACTGTGCAAATGCTCGTCTTGCTATCATTAACTCCTGAATTAGATGCTATGTTCCAATGGCATCTTACATAATAACTATAACATTATATTGAACAGCCCTTTTACCAGAGGTGTATTTATGTGTTACTTATGTGTTACAACTTGCAAATGAAACTATGGCCACTCTTACCATTTTATGTTTCATGTTTAAATGCATACTTGGTCCCTTAAAAATTTTTGGTCCGTCTTTAATTTTTAATTTGTTGGCTTGTATTATGAAATAGTTGGCTAAAATTTTATCTCTTTTTTATTTAATAAATATAAAAAACGAAAATATTTCTAGACATACGAAAGAGTTGGAAAAGTTGCATAATTACGCAACAGATACTATTTTGCAATTTCCCCGTGAGAATATTGTGGAATGGCCTATTTTCATGAATAACTTAAGCTATGCGTAACTTAAAATCAGCCACCAAAATTTGTCATTAGTATAAAATACATGTTAAAATATAAAATATATGTTGAAAATAAGCTATACAACATATATATTTATATACAAATAAATAGTGATTAATTTTGGTATTTAATTTTAATGTAAAAATAGCATTTTTATTTTATGAAAATTTCTTTTGGAATAGGGTGTTGCAAAATCATGGTGGGTTTATTTTTTCCTCTCAAATAAGCCATTTTGCAATACGTCATGACAATGATGCAGCCGCTCTTGTTCGTTTGATACTAAATTTGAGTCATAGAGGGTGTTGTTTTTAGATATTGACCTAATTTTAACTGATCTATGTCATAAAAATTTGAGTTGTTGAGGGTCTTATTGAATCTATTCCTTTATTTGGGTTAGGATCGACTATGTGCATAGGTGGAATTATTTTTTTAAAATATCATGTGGCGTAAAATATTTTTTTCCGAGTTAAATTCTAAAATAATTCATGAATTAGTGTAAAAATAAATAATGATAATACTAGGTACAGCAGTTATAAATATTTTTTTGGTGTAAAAAAAGAAATCAAGTCCGAAATGAATTGGTTTTTGATGATTTTGATATATTTTTTTATAAAAAATTGAAGAGCATAATAAATGCAAAGTAATTAATGAGTCATTCAAAATTTAAAAAATAGTGAATTTTTAAGAAAATAAAACTAAAAGATGAATAGATATATATATATGATTTAAAAACAACTTTAATTTATATTAATAAATTGATTGAAGGTTAAAATTATGTATATGTCTTGAATAAAAATTAAATTGATAAATAGGTGTACATATTATAAATCTTATAAATGGTTTGGGTAAAGTATTAAATTGGTCTCCTACGTTTAAGCGTAATATTGTTTTGGTCTTTAAAGTTTAAAGTGTCTTATTTAAATCCAAAAAAGTTTCATTTAGCTTCAATGTAGTTCCATCGTAAGGTCAAAATGAAATAATTAACAGAATGTCCTACACAACAACAGTACAAGAACAAAATAATTTGGAGAATAAGTACAAGCTTCAGCGGTATAATCAACCGTGGATGCATGAATACATTTATTTGTTATTTTTCTTATAATTTAAATGAAATATTTTTTTATAGAACTAAAGAGAATGATAAATAAATGTATTGATACATTCAAAGTTGATTTTGTGCCTCTGGAACTTGTACTTATTCTCCAGATTATGGATCTTGTTCTTGCACTGCTGTTATGTAGGACATTCCGTTAATTATTTAACTTTGACCTTATAGTGAGATTACATTGAAGCTAAATGAAACTTTTTTAAATTCAAATAGGACTCTTTAAACCTTAAGGACTAAAACAGGATTATGCCCAAACGTAGAAGACCAATTTAGTACTTTACCCTAAATGATTTTATGACTACTAAACTGTAGAAAAAGATTTTGAGTTAACTTCAATATTATTTAATAAACCTTTGAAACAAAATTATCCTCACATAAAAATTAAAAACTCGTTTACTCATTACAATATTAGATTTGACATTTTAAAATATTAGGTTTTAGTAGAAATTTTTTTAATTTAAAGGATTGTATACGATGAAAGTTAAAGTTTTAGTATTTTTAATTAAAAAAGTAATACAAAATATCTTTATTAATACTTTACTGTATATGATATTATTTAGGGTTTAGGATTAAGAAATTAGTGTTTATTATTGATAAATTAAAAAGTGTGATTTATGATTTAAGATTTATGAGGTAGTACTTACAGTTAAGGGTTATTTATTTAGTATTTTTTATTTAGATTTGTAGTATAGGATTATAAGATTTGAGTTAGGATTTAGAGATTTTGGATTGGGGATTAAGATTTAGAATTTGTTGTTGAGAATTTAGGGGTTTGGAATTTAGCAGCTAAGGTTTATAATTTTTCAAAATAATTTTAATTCATTATTACTGTGACAACATTATGATAGTCCTATTTGATTTTCATGTACAAAACTATAAATAACTATTTCATGCTCCAAATTTCATGCCATATCTAAATATTTTTATTATTATTATATTATCATGGCCCAAATTAATTTTTGATTAATGGTTCACCTTTCGATAATTTGGTCCAACTACAAAATAAAATCAACATATCCATGTCCAATAACAACAAAAACCAACAAAAAAGTTATTTTCATTAAACTATTAACAGCTGCTTAATACTTTCAAGTTTCAACACAACTCTTGTCCGCCACTGCTATTCCAGAGTTTGTGTCTGCTCCTACAACAATAACGCCGAAAGGAATAAAAATAAAAGCATGTCGATCAAAATCTTAATAAAAAAAATATTTTTCTTTGTATATAATAGATATATATTATATTTTATTTTATGCTACGACTGAATTTCTATTTCTATATTAAAATATTTTATATTTTTAATTTAATATGACGTACCTAAGACAAAAAAATATTTTAATCATTTTGTTTATGTTTTAGAAGTCAACTATTTATCTATGTTGGTGTTTTAGTAGTTGATTATTGATTGATTGGTCTTGATGTCTTACAAGCTGCTTACTGATTCGTCTTCTAGTGATATATCAATGCATAGTGATTTGTGTTGGTGTTTTAGAAGTTGATTTGTGATAGTGTTTCATATGTGAATTTAGTGATTTCTCAATGCGTAGCAACAAGATAGTGGATGTTGTAAGATCTTTGGTTTTAAGATATAGTCAGATTTGAGAGAGCAGCAAGGAGCGAGGAAGCATATGGGATTTCTTAACATATGTTACTAATAGGCAAGGCTTCAGGAAGAGGAATTAAGAGGAGTCTGATGAAAATTACATTAATACAACATCGCACTCGTAGATTTGAGCACGTGACTGGACAAATGGTAGAAGAAGAATAATTTTTTATTGTAAAAATTATATGGTTATTTACATCATTTTTATAGAAGAAAATAAATGATAGGATTGGTAGAAGAGGAATAATTTTCTTACTTAATTTCTCAATTGTAATTAGCCTTCCCCAAAGTGAACGCAGAAGCTAGAATTTTTAGCTTCCTGTAAACGTAAGCAAAATCACTTATGGGTTCAGAGTTTCAAAGAGTTGCCAAACATAAAGAAGGAATGTTCAAAGCACTCAAACGAATTTTTCTCTTCTCCAACTTAAACTCCAAACACACCTGTATTTGGTTAGAGGAGTTGTGGTTACTTATTGGTAAAGAACCATCGATTAACAGTCTCTAATGAATCAGAAACCATTTCATTGCGTCTAGCTTTAATGGCTATGGTGGTTGGTCTTTAAGGTAATCTTGTTAAGCATTGGATGTTTTTCTATTTCCTGAATGTGTTGCATTCATTATATTTAATAAGGCTTCAGTGGCATTATATTTTCTGGAATGCTTTGCAAAATGCAACTTACCATAATATTCCTCTGCAATTTGATGTCATTGTTTCTTTGGTTTAAAAGATTTTACCCTGTTACGTGCAAGTTTTCATTTACTTGTGCCATGCTTTTATGCCAACAAGGAAATCAAAGTAATTTTCTTCTTAAAAATTTTAATTAGGTACGATAATTTTTAAAATATGCATAAATAATATTTTCTTCAAATGCTTAATGTTTAATGCTCTGAGTATGGATTATCTTGTCGGATTATAAGGGAAACTGATGAAGCTTGTTTGCAGATTCAAACATGGCTTGGCATAAACACAGATTGAAAAGTTTCTTTAAACCTGTCATGTCGCGTGTACAAATATATATATCATTAGTGTAGATAATTATGTCGTATCTTCTTCAGATCTCTATATAATTATAACCTCAACAAACCCCATCTGAATAGTCTATTGGATACCCACATCTCAACTTGATGGTTGCTGATTTGTTAGCTAACTTCTACGTTCTAGTATGCTTTTGGTTGCATCCATTGTCGAAAAGGGAGTAGCATCCTGCATTAGACAGGGCAGCCCAATAGGTTGGCGAAAAAGAAGACCATGAAAAACTATAGATGAAATCATTAAAAAAGAATTAAACTTTAAACAGATTTTCTGCATACATGGTCTATAGTAGGGCACAATCTCATTGTTTGATTAATGTAGCCGATTCTACTTAATGAGTATAAAACAATGTTTTTTTAGTATATATGTCATGTAAGTGCGATTATAAAAGTATTAATGCATCGGATCCTATTAAAATTTCGCATTTAAGCGTGCGGTGAGAGTAGTGCTAGGATGGATGAATTTTCTGAGAAGTCCTCGTTTTGTACCTCTTCGGGGAGCCTTAGAACATCAGTTGAGTTATTTCCGTGTGACTTCAAGGTCACGGGTTTATACTGTGAAAATAATCATTGATGTAATTATCAGGTTAGGTTGCGTATATTAGTATATTATATCATTTTGGTGCAACCCTTTCCCAGACCTTGCGTTAACACGGGATGCTTGTGAATTGGGCTGCCCTTTTATATGTACATGTAAAAGTAACTAATAGCAAAGCTCCATGCTTCTTAGGTAGAGTATGCTTGAGACTTGAGAGAATATATTCAAAGCATTTGTTGATCCAAATTTACTATTTTCATTTTTTCCCCTTTATTTTATTTTATTTTTTGGTAGTAGATGTGATTGGGACTGTATAGCTTTTCAAATGTGAAGGCTCATTTGTTTTGGCTTGCAGGTTGCTTGTAGAGACTATCCTCAATGCTCGGCATGCTTGTGCTAAATTCCCTTTTTCTTCCACACCGCATGAAACGCATTGTGACCAGGTAAATAAGTGATAGATTATAGCCTCAATCTATTATCTAACTTTTGCACTCATGTCTCATTTTATCTTGAATGTTTCTAATTGTTACCATTCGATATCATCCTTCTATCTATTATGCTGATTTCTGTTTGACACTATGCAGTGTCATTGCTGATTTCCTCCAACCAAGTCTAACTACCCAATGTAAACAAATCCGACACCCATGTAACCCCTACTGGAAATGTTCCAGTTTACCTTGTTGATATCGAAAACTGGCTTTTCGATAAAGACTCAGTTCCAAGGTTAAGTGACAATGGTTCCTTGCCATCTGAACTGATCAATATTCCATCTCCTGAATGGTGGTGAGAATGTTCAAAATTTGAGTAGTTATGAATAGTGCTAAGGTGGCTATTGATTTTTCTGTCGCATGACTTGCTTAGCCATGAGTACTATATAGTATGTGTCAGATTTTGTGGCTCATAAAATCTTTTGTTAAGAGATAACCTTGCTAGGTGTTCAACAATCCCCAAAAGTTGGTGATAAATTAGATTGTATAGTTAGTGCATAGCCTAATCAATTAGATATGCTTTTATTATAGTTGGATGTATTGAAGACTCAAAGAAAGTCTGAACCTTTTTGCTGCTTTTATGAATAGTTCAAGACCTTCTAAAGTTAATGGATGAAGTGAACATGATAAATGAGCTTTAGTTGCATTTTCGTTGGTTCTTACTCGTTATGCCAATCAATGGGTTGCTGGTGTTGAGTCAAGGATTCAGATTGAATATATTGCATTGAGAAATTTCAGGGGCTAGTAATTTTTTTTATCAACATTAGTCAATGCTTTATGCCAATACTATAGTTTTATATTATTAGAATTTAAGGTTTAGGATTTAAACTCTAGCTAATACCATATTTTTTGGATATTACATGTAAAATTATTTGTTGGCTGAGTGTCTGTCTAAAATGATAAATTTTGTTGGTTATTTAGTATTGTCTTTAAGTTGGACACTTGGTCTTTAACAAATTTTAATCATCAAATTAGTTTTTAAATTTTTATTTCTTTAGATAAAATTAGTCCCTACATCATATTTTTTGTCTTTTATGAAGGGATTGATTTGAAAATTTTAAAAATTATATATTTTTTAGAATATCAAAAACTTATTTGCTTAATTTTTTTTATTAAAATTTAACTTGAGAATTGATTTGTCTAATAAAATAAAAGATTGATTTGGTAATTAAAACTTGTTAAGAATTAAATTATTTGATTAAAATTTTTTTAGGTACTATTTTGGATATTACTCCAAAAATTGTAATTAATTCAATAACTGAAAAATATTCAAATTTCTTTACCACATCTATGGTATAATATCTTCTCTAGATATACTACACATCTAAATTTTATTGTTATCCAAATTCAACTAAGCAGATTCAACATCAATATAAACAAAAACCATTCTCATTAAAAGAGTGTGTACACAAAGCTTAAAATTCCCAAACAAACGTTATTCTTCGTACTCTAATTTGAGAAACCGTTCTTCTTCTTCTTCGCGCATGCAGGTTCCTCCTCCTCCTCCTCCTTCTTTGATGCTGCGTCGTCGTCTTCTCTTTTGATGATGCGTCTTCTTCTTCTGTTTTTTCTTTTTTCGTTAACTTTTTCTTTCATTATCAACATCACCAACAACACTAATATTTTGCTAACATTTTTATTGATTTTTTTCTGGTGCTATCATTAAATAATTTCGTTTTATTTGGATCCAGAAATAAATTCGATGTGTTTTTGTTGATAATTGAGTCTTTTTGATTACTTGTTCGAATCTGAACTAATTTCGGTTCATTTGTGTGTTAATTGAGGTCTACTTGATGCTGCTGATAAGTATTGACCAAATTTTTTATTCCTTAAGTAATTTCGATTCATTTCTTAATTTAATTGATGTTCATTTAGATCCAGAAATGAATTCGATGTGTTTTTGTTGATAATTTAGTATTTTTGTCTGTTTGTTAAAATCTGAACTAATTTCGGTTTATATGTGTGTTAAATGAGATTCACTTGATGCTACTGATAAGTATTGATAAAATTTTTTATTCCTTAACTAATTTCGGTTCATTTTTAGTTTAGAGGTTCATTTGGGTGCAGAAATAAATTCGATGTACTTTTGTTGATAATTGAGTCTTTTTTTAACAAAGAAGAATGAAATTATTCATTATCACTTTATTCGATTGCATTAGATTCCATTCCATTCCATTCTAAATTGTTGAAGATGATGATAACGAAAGAGAAAGATGACGAAAAAGGAAAAGAAGAAGATGCAACATCATAGAAAGAACCTCATTCTGTAAATTTAGAAACTCCGGCATTCTATCCAAATTCTATTCGTTATCACTTTATTCAATTGCATTCAAAATCGGTAAAGAATGAACCGAAAATATTATTAAAAACGAAATTATTGTATAATACCAAATGATCCGAAAAGTTGTCTATTATATAAATTCAAATTCAGAAATACTTGCGTCTCGAATGAATTGAAAATATTACCAAAACGAAACCATTATATAATACAAAAATGAACCAAAAATGGTGTTCATAAACGACTGGATTTAGCGATTGCATTCCATTCCATTGAATTCAAAATTGAATAATCTAAATCTCATCCACTTGATTCGATTCAGAAGAATAATCCAAATCGCGCTCATTCAACTGATTTAAACTGGAATCATTCATTATTTTAATACGCTATTAAAATTTAAAAATGAAGAATAAATCTAAAATCTAAAAACGAAGAACATAAATACAATGCATATCGAAATCTGAGAATGAAGAACATAAATGCAATGCAAATCAAAATCTGAAAACGAAGAAGAAAATAAAGTTTTTACGTTGAAGAAAACAAGAAGAAATCGAAAAAGAAAATGAGAAAAATTAGAGCAGAGAAGAACGACAAAAAGCTCTACATTAAAGAAGAAGAATGAAGAGAATCTTTACGTTTAAAAAGAGAAACTCTACATTAAAAAAGAAGCTTTACGTTAAAAGATGGCGAGTATAGGGATGGCAAAAATCCCCAGCGGAGCGGGTATCCGCGGGGATTTACCCGTCACGGGGCGGATATGGAGACGATTTTGTACCCGCGGGGACGGGGGACGGGGCCCCGTATATTAAACGGGGCGGGGGCGGGGATAGAGGTCCCCGCCCCGTGGAGACCCGTTTAAACTCCGTTTATGTAAAAAGACTAGAATATCCCATTTGTGTGTACTATGATTTTGTTAAGCATTTGTTATAATTATTGAATTAAGTTAAATATAATTTATATGATTATAATTAAGCATTTGTTATCATCTTCATTATCTTTATTTGCTTTTTCTATTATAATTACTGTGATTTGGATAAGCATTTGTTATAATTATTCTAAAATCTTTATTATTTTACTGATTTTGAATTTTTGGTTAAGCATTTGAGTGCTATACATGTAATTCATAATATTAAAGTAGATATTGATGTAAGTAAAATACTAAATTATATACAATACACTATTTTTTAAATTTTTTTCTAATTTTTTTCAATTTTTATTATTTTTTTATAAAAATTCGCGGATATCCGCGGAGACCCAGGTCCCCGGCGGATATGGGACCCCCGTTACCCGTCACGGGAATGGGGCGGGGACGGGGACGGATAATGGAGGCGGGGGCGGGGGGCGAGACCCGTTGCCATCCTAGGCGAGTACGTGAAACAAAAACAATTTAGTTGACTTGGTTAAAAAAATTACATGTAGAGCATTATTGATTTATAAATTTAATGAGAATAAGTGAAAAAGGAACGGTAGAGATTATGCACGATTTAAAAGTTAAATAACAACTAATCAAACTCAAAATAAGTTAATTTAGTGGAAATAGATTAAGTCGATCGGTTTATTTTTATTAAGTTTCAAACATGTTTGGTTATTTAAAAAAAAGTATTTTTATTAAAAAAATTTATTTTTTTAAAAACTAATAATATTTTGTTTAAAAAAATATGTTTTAATGTTTTTTAAAAGTTTATCCAAATAAAAAATAGTTGTTATATACTAAAAGAAAATCTTTTTTAAAAAAATAAAAAATATTTTTTTTTCAAAAGTCAAACTCAAACTAAATTCACCCTAAGCCTTAAATGAGTTTTACTAGCAAGGTTGAGTTTTTGAATCTTAAAAAGTGTCTTAGAAAGAGATAAGATCTTTATCATTTTAAATAATAACGAATCAGTTTTTAGAAGTTAAACAATGAATATGGATTTTGAATTTTCACAACTTAAATGGATTATGTTAAGAAACTCACACTTGAGTTGAAACATAACAAACTACATGAGTAAAATTTTCGTTAATTCAAACGTTATTTTCTATGTCCTTCTACTCTAGTTTATTCAAATAACGAATCTAATTTTTTTTTTTAATGTTAGAAAGAAAAAAAAATATTAAATTTTATTTTATTTAGTATTTAGTAATAATTAATAAATACTAATAAGACAAATTCTGTTTTGCAATTTTTTTTCGATATTTCCTTTTTTTTTTGTCTTTCAATATAGGATTAGTTTTTACCAAGAGAGGTAATGTAACTGTTACCTAGATTATTTCTTTATCAATAATAGGTTTACCATTGTAATTATTTTTTAGTGAGAGTACATAAAAAAAAAAAGTACATAGTATATAAGGTGTAATAACTCAACAAATATTTTCTAAGGGGAATTTTTCGTTCTCTCCAATAATGAGAAGAACATATCTCTCTCCCTCTCTTAATCCTTTCTGATTCATCAAACCATCAACATCACAGCTTGAACAGCTTAGGGCATGAGATTTTCTTCATGGTGCGGTGAACGTGGAGAGCAACCAAGCTGTGAATCACAAAAAAAAAGTTGTGAATTGAGATCAATCCAATTTTGCCATTCTCTTTCTATCCCTAATTTTTCTTTCGACATTTTCTTTCCCCCATTCTTACCTCTTCCTTCAAACTCATCCAATAGAGTTTGATGAGAGGCTATTTCGCAAGATTCTTTCTTGGTGAACATAGCTGTTCCGATCAACGAGTTGGAAGGAAGAAGATCTGAATCCCTATTACTCTGTGATTCATTGATTTCTCAAAATGGCAAACATGGCAAACAGATCCTCCCATTGCAGAGGTCGTGGAGCTACATTGGCTTGCTCTCATTGCAACAAGCAAGGCCACACAGAAGATGTATGCTATAAGAAGTATGGATACTCCTCCCATTTCTATCAACAGCAGCAACATAACACCATCATCAATCACGTGATCACTGAGGGGCATGATGATATACTCAGTGACAAACAATTCCAGCTCAATTGTCTCCAAGAGAACATTGGAATATCAAGATCTGGATTCACTCCAGAGCAAAGATTTGCCTTGTTAGAGTTGATCAAAGACAAAAATGTACAGCAACAACCTCATAATACAAATCAAATTTTGACTAATTCCATTCAGACTTCTACTCCAGGTAAAACCATTGCATTACATTTTAATGCGAGAATTATGAGCATTATCACTCCAAAATCTGCACTATGGATCATTGATTCCGGTGCAACAGATCATGTGACTTTTGACTTAAAAGATTTTGCAAGCTTTCAAAATATTGCTCTAATCAATGTGATATTTTCAAATGGGACCAAAACTGTTAGCACCATCATTGGTACAATCACATTCTCTAAAAATTTTTCTCAAAAATGTTTTATACATTCCTTCTTTTGATTTTAAACTGATCTCTGTGTCAAAGTTAACCTCAAACTTACATTGTCAATTGTTAATCAATGATAAGTGTTGTGAGATACAAGATTGATCCACATCAAAGATGATTGGTATTGCTGAGTATATAAAAGGGTTATATACAATGAGTAGAGAACCAGAATTCTCTCACTTTCCCCCTCTTCCAACAAAACAAGCTTCATTGGCGGTAACTACTACTACTACTCATCCCACCACACCTTCACACAGTGAGCACAACAACATTTGGCATCTTAGATTAAGACACATACCCATGCATAAATTAATTTTTCTAAAAAAGTATTATCCTTTTATAGATTGTATTGCTTCAAAACTTCCTTATGAATCCTGTCATTTTGTAAAACAAAAGAAATTATCTTTTAATCTTAGTACAACTGAAATAAAAGATTGTTTTGATTTAGTTCATATGGATATCTGGGGTCCTATTTTTGTCCCTTCCAATGAAGGACATAGGTATTTTTTAATTGTCGTGGATGACAAGAGCAGATTCACTTGGATTTTTTTTATCAAAACCAAATCTGAAGTATCACAATTGGTTATTAATTTTGTGAATTTTGTCAAAGTACAATTTGAAAAAAAGTTATGTGTATAAGGACCGACAATGGGCCAGAGTTCACTCTAAAATTCTTTTTTGCATCAACTGGAATTTTACACCAAAGCTCTTGTGTGAAAACACCAGAGCAAAACAGGATTGTAGAGAGAAAATACCAGCACATTTTAGGTATTGCTAGAGCACTACTATTTCAATCAGGAATTCTACATTGTTTTTGGTAATACGCAGTTGCTCACACCATTCACCTAATTAATAGGTTGCCCAGCACTAACCTGGATAATGCTAGTCCTTACGAGCTTTTGTATGGTAACTTACCTGACCTTTCATATTTAAGAGTATTTGGTTCTCTTGCATATGCCTCCACATTAACAAATTCAAGAACAAAATTAGACCCAAGAGCCAGAAAAACAGCTTTTCTTGGTTTTAAATTAGGAACAAAGGGTTTTCGACTTATTGATTTAAAATCAAAGGAAATTTTCATATCCAGAAATGTAATTTTTTATGAAACTCATTTTCCATTTTTGGACTGTGCAACAACTTTTCACCTACAGGCTGCTTTTCGTGTACTCCGATATTTAAAAGGCCGACCTGCAACTGGTCTCTTCTTCCCCTCTACATCTAATCTGCATCTCACTGGATTTGCCGATGCTGACTGGGCTACCTGTGCCGATACTCGTCGCTCCGTTTCCGGTTATTGCTTCATGCTTGGGAACTCTCTCATTAGATGGAAGAGTAAGAAGCAAACCACAGTTGCCAAGTCCTCTGTAGAAGCTCAATATAGGTCTCTTGCTGTTGCCACTTGTGAAGCTAGTTGGTTATCTTTCTTAATGGATTTCATTGGCTTGCCGCTTCAAAAGTCTATCACTCTATTCTGTGACAACCAGTCAGCCATTCACATTGCCAATAATCCCATTTTTCATGAAAGAACTAAACACATTGAAGTGGACTGCCACATTGTTCGTGAAAAGCATTTGTCTGGTCTCATTCATCTTATGCCAGTTCGTTCCAAGGATCAACTTGCTGATTTTCTTACCAAAGCTCTGCCACCGGGTCCTTTTCTTGCTGATTGTTAGATTTACACAATTCTAGCTTGCGGGAGGGTGTTACCTAGATTATTTCTTTATCAATAATAGGTTTACCATTGTAATTATTTTTTAGTGAGAGTACAAAAAAAAAAAGTACATAGTATATAAGGTGTAATAACTCAACAAATATTTTCTAAGGGGGATTTTTCATTCTCTCCAACAATGAGAAGAACCTATCTCTCTCCCTCTCTTAATCCCTTCTGATTCATCAAACCATAAACATCGCAGTTTGAACAGCTTAGGGCATTCTCTTAATCCCTTCTGATTCATCAAACCATAAACATCGCAGCTTGAACAGTTTATGGCATGAGATTTTCTTCGGTAACCAAGAACTATACTACAATAATTTTGACTTCGCCTACATAGTGTTCCCAACTAGTTTCTGGTATGTTCTAAACTGAAACTAAACAAACAAAAGCTGCGTCCGT
>NC_029779.3:40607177-40628199 GCF_000817695.3 Arachis duranensis | reverse complement strand
GAAATGGCGCTATGGATGGAAAATGGTTCAGAGCCACTCACCGAAGCCGAGAAGGCAGACCTTGAAGCCATTGCTGCCATTAAAGAATCTGCAGCCATTGAACTCAAGGTAGGTATCACTACTTCTTATTAGTTATTAATCATTTCAATTTCTTTTTTTTTTTAATTTAATTTCATTTGACCCTTCAATTTGTGTGTTATTATCATTCTTGAATTAGGAAAAGGGTAACGAGTATGTGAAGAAGGGTAAGAAGCATTACTCTGAAGCAATTGATTGCTACACAAGGGCAATTAATCAGAAAGCATTGAATGATTCTGAGAGCTCTGTTCTTTTTGCGAACAGGGCGCATGTCAATTTGCTTCTTGGGAACCACCGGCGTGCCCTCTCTGATGCTCAACAAGCACTCAACTTGTCCCCCTCCAACATAAAGGTGCTCAATTTATGTTTCAAACATATATATATCCACTGTCAGTTTTATACCTACATCCAAATACGGAATGCTACATTAGCAAAAATAACTATTTTTAAATTGAGCAGTTACACTTTGCCTTATGAAGTTTGTTATTGTGAATTTGTGATTCCCTTGATTTGATGTTTCAAGCAATGAAAAATCATGATTAGGCAATTTATAGAGCTGTCAAAGCATCTCTATCACTGAATTTATTGGCTGAAGCACAAGAGTATTGCCGAAAGGGTCTTAAGTTGGACCCCAATAATGAGGAACTTAAGAGGCTTGACCAACAGATTCTTACGAAGATATCTGAGAAGGAGAAGCTTGAGGCTGAAGTCTCTAGAGCCATATCGGAGGCAGAAGTATGGACTGCCAGTTGTTTCTTACTTATTTTATCTTTGTTTTGTTGTATGGAATCTCATGCCCTTGCTTCGACAAAAAACTATGCAGGAACTTGTGTCTGCAATAGAAAATAGAGGATTGAAGATTGGAAAGGCAATGTATCGAGAACTCACCGGGTTAAAGAAACCGGTGTTAGACAAAAATAATATCCTTCATTGGCCTGTCCTTCTTCTGTATGCAGAGGTTATGTCCAGTGATTTCATTGAGGATTTCTGTGAGACTGACATGCTTTCAGTTCACCTTGATATCATATCCTTTTCTCTTTCTTTTTTAATGATTTTAAAATATCTACATAAATGTGTTATTTTTATGTGGGAATGTATTACACCCTTAGCTTCCAAACATGTTTTCAGCAGACCAACCACTCCCATGGGATGTTGAAAACAATTACAAACGTGATTTTGTTGAATTATACTATGAGGTAAGCTCTCTCGTTTAATTTTTTTTCTCGTTTGAGTTTGATTTCTTATTTCTGTTTGCAGATATTGATGCTCAAAGTATACTAGTTGTTTTGCTTGCCAATCAAAATCGGATGGGATAGTAAGAACAAAAATAAGGATAATTGAAGATTTCATACAACATATCTGTCTATTCATCTAGGACTTTACAGTGTTAGAACTGATATTGAAGATGTAAAAAATCTGCTATAGAATTGGGAGTTCTTGATATAGTTAAGTCCCCAGTCTCTCCCAAACTATTCCAATTGACTAGACACCCTTCTCTCCATCCTATTCCCTCTATCTATACTTACAACAAACTAATCGATTGTAACTAACTACCAAATGGTAACCTAACATAGAGAGCAGCTAACACCACCATTCACCACATAAGCATCGAGTTGCCATTTTCTTTTTCTTGAAACATTTTACTTTTACTAAGTTTTAGTCTGTTTTTTTCTTTTTTTTTAAAAAAAGGGCATCCCAGTTTGTTAGTATCCCAGGTTAACACAAGGTACGGGGAAGGGCTTGCTAAATAAATATTTAGTATCAGATGATTGACCGTTTATATCTTAAGAGCATCTTGTTCACCTCTTAGCCCATGTTTTATCAGGCTGGCTCTGGAGTTCGTCTATCAAAGGAGAAACTTCTTCATTGTTTATTAGAGGGAACTGCAGCTTCTCATGTTGATGATGAAGAGAAAGATGCAGTTGAGGATTTTAAACACACTGCAGGTATGGTATGGTACTTTTGAAGTACTAGTGATACAAGGAGTGGAATCAACAGTGCTCTTAGCTTATAGGCAACCAAGTATGACAATAACCTCAAACTGTAGACATAGGAAGTCCCTGTTAACATATTTCTGTTTGGCCACCATGTATGTTTACATATATCGATTTGTGAGATATTTTTTGTCTTTATACTGAATATACTACCTATGTTCATCAATTGCTTGTTTCCCTTAATGTGACATCATGTAGATTTAACCATACGTTTGCTCCCTTCTATATGTGGTTTCAAGTTGAAGCGAATCAATCCCTTGTCAACACAGTTTTATTAACATAGAATAGGGAATAGAGACATTACGTTGTTAGGATTCACAAGTTTAAAAATGATCTTGAAAAGTAGCTCTGGATAAGATACAGCTATTTTTGGTATAGAGCTGCCGTAGCAACTTGAGCCATAGAATCAAACATAGCTGTGGATGGTATACTTGGGAACTTTCACTTACGAGTCACAACTGATCAAAGTGTATTGAACCTTAGATATAGGAAGAATAAGGCTTATCAGTGGTCAATTGAGCTGGTTGATGATCTCAGTGGTCTCAGCATTCCCAAGATGCTGGCTTAGTTTAACTAGATACCTTATTGTTCAATTCTCACGAATTTTATTTATCTATCCTCCCTTTTATGTGAATAATTGTTATATGATGTGATATCTTTTGTGTTCATCAGGTTCCCCAAAATGGATCAAAGTAAATGAGAAGAAAACCCTCCAAGATATCCTCAAAGAGCCTAATTTCGTAATCCCCGAAATCCCAGGTGATATATGGTTTTAGAAAATGTCATTGCTTTTTCATCGTTGATTTTGGAGTAAACTACTATTTTGATTCCTAAAAGATTCAGTTTTTGACAAAATAGCTCTGAAACAAAAAAATCATATCTTGTCTCTTCAAAGATGATCTCAGTTTGACAAAATGCACCATTGTTCATAAGTGACAATCGTTTCATGCATTGATCTAATTTTTTGTGATAACATTTGGATAATTATTTATAAAGTGCATACAAAAAGCCAATGATTCTAAACCTCATTGTTCATTTTTTTCCCTTCTAGATCTAGCTATTGTAAAATCACCAAATGTGGAGGATGAAAATTTCTTATTTTTCTAAGACTTACAAAGAATTGGGTAAAAATTTTAATTTCTAGAGCCTTTTTAGAGTATGTCTCCCCATATTTGGTGCATTCTAGGTAATTTTTAGGAGGCCAAGATGACATTTTTTTTTCAGGGTCCATTTTGTTGAAAACTTAATCTTTTGGTGCCAAAATGGTGGTTTATTCTTGATTCTGTTTAGAAATTCAATCTGAGTGATGTACTTGCAGTCTTCTATGTTGTTTCCAAGCAATCCAGCTTTTATAGCAAGTTCAAATCTGGAAAATGGGCTCCTCCAAGCATATGAAAGCACAGCAATAAAGGAAGGGCTTCAAGGTAGCTAATATACCTTTAGATGTTATTATAGTCATATACCTTGAGTTTCGTTAAGGTTAGCAAATAGCAATGAGCGATTTGCAATTTTTTAATAATAAACTTATTTGGTATCCTTTATTATTGGCTTATTGCGAATATTGCATACCCTATTAACATAATAATTTTTATATCAAGGATGCATAACAATAAATTTATGTAATGCATATAAATTTTATCTAAACTAATCACAAAGTTCTAAAAAAAAGTGTATAAAAACTGAGACTATTAAATAAATATTCTAACTTGTTCATAAAGAAATTTATAACTTAATAATAATAATAATAAGTGTAAAATATATTTTTTGTCTCTAATATTTTCGAAATTTAAAAAAAAAAGTCTAGGAGGTCAACTACAGCATTAATTTCATACATATTCAATCTCTTGTCATTTTCTTCATTTAAAGTAACTAGCTTTTAAATTTATAAAACCCCTCTCATCCTCAGCAATCATTATCTTACTTCACCATATCATATCATATCTTTTGTTTTTTTTTTTTTTTAATTTACCTTAATTATCTTTGGTTTCCAAAACTTCTTTATCCTATATATAATTCATAAGAGCTTACATGCACAATATGAGATTCAAAGGCTAAATTTAGTGCCTACAAACAAATTGATATAATTTTCGACAACAAAATATTCTGGTAGTGAATTATAAAAAAATACTCTATAAGTTTCCTTCCCTAACATGCCTAGGATTTTTGGTTTTATCCGAAGGGCCTTTTGGTCAATGATGATATTATTACTCTTTATGATCCCCATTATGGGGGTTATATCTCTATGCGCGGGAGGTGGATCTAAACATGGTGATTCTTATGTTTATTTTGAATTGATCATCGGTTGTTTTGGTTATTTTTTTATATTTCTGAATTTGAGGGATAATTCAGACGAAAATAATGCTATTGATGAGAACACAAGAAATATGGTATTGATTCCTTTGTTTGATAATTATGGAAATCGTTTTATGATACTTCAACTACTTATTGAAGAAGACACATAAGAACTAACAGAATTACCTTTTAACGATATTTGGCGCACTTTGAGGCTATTGCCGCCAGTTAAGAGCTACATCGAGAAGAAAGATAGGACGGCGCCAACCGATCGGCTAGTCAGAAAGTTAATTATTGTTCTTTTTGTATAGAAGAGTTTAAGAACGGGGAGTTGATTCAACCTTTTGGTGTTTGTGTTCATGAGTTCCATTCAACTTGTATAAACTTTTGGTTGCAACGTGGAAAAACTAGTTGTCCAATTTGTCGTTCAGATTTAGAATTTTAGATACATTTGTTCATTGATCAAAAGTAGTTTAGTTATGTACTAATTAGTTCTAGCCTTTGGTGATAATCAAATTCGATATTTTGTGAAATATTAGTTTATTTACATTCTTTATCCATTGAATTTGTCTAATCAAACAAGCAATGTTATGAAATATTAGTTTATTATATTTTTTATCAATTATATTTGGGACTTTTTAAAAATAAATAAAAAATTAGGGAAAAAGATAGATAGGTCCTGACTTTTCAAATTTTTGACAAATACATCCCTGACAAAATTTAAATACAAAAAAGTCCCTGACTTTAACAAACGGAGGACAATTTAATCCTTCCGTCTATTTGTCTTTCATACACCTAACGGAACTGGCTGACGTGGCTGAAACGGTGTACAGGTGTTCGTTATGGTGCCACGTTGGAAGGGGAAAAAGGTTCGAAGGACAAATAAGTCCTTGACGTCATTTTACAAATAAAGTTCGAAGGACAAATAGGTCCTTGAGAAATTTTTTTTCATTATACTTCTATTATGCTTCTATTATGATAATTTAGTTTATAAAATTAGGCTAATTTTTTTTGTTTGTATGGAAAAAATATTGGTATTTTTGTTGAAAATGGGAGAATGTGGTGTAATTATAGATGGGTGGATTTTTTTTTGTGGGAAGTCAACACGTGGGGGTGTGGTGCAACACGTGGGGGGCGTGGTGAACACGTGGCATCATTCTGACCAACACGTGAGGGGCGTGTTGAACACGTGGCAGCATCTTAGCCAACACGTGGGGCATGTTGAATAATTTTCACAATACTGTAATACACTTCAAATATCAATATTCAACCAAAACACCAATTTTCTTTCCATATTAAAAATAATTTTTGATAAAATTATGCTTGTATTTTGAAATCTAGTTAACTTGTTTTATTCTACAATTTAAATTATTTGTATTAAAAGTGTAGAAATTGGGCTTGTTATGTTTCTACTCTTTTTCTTAAATTGCATTAGTTTAGTTTTAGTGCATTTGTGTATTATATTAGAATTTGTTAAATTGCATTAGTTCAGTTTTCATCATACCATTGGCATTAGTTAGCATCAGTTCATTTATGCATCAAGTTAGCATTAGTTCATTTGTGCATCATTCATGTATTAAGTTAGCATTAGTGCATTTCTGTATTATATTAGAACTAGTATTTTTATGCATAATAACATTACGAGAATATTTTTTTTAAATTATAGTTCACTTTGTTCTAACAGTATAAATTATGCATGACACAAAAGATTTATAAAATCAAACTACTTTTACAAAAAAATGATTTGTCAAATTACTAATATAAAATATAATTATATATAGAGTAAAAATAGTAGAGAGAAATATAAAAATGGAGAGAGGTAAATGAGAGAATTTAGGAAATGAGTTTATTAATTTTGAAAAAAAAATTTCTCAAGGACCTATTTGTCCTTCGAACTTTATTTGTAAAATGACGTCAAGGATTTATTTGTCCTTCGAACTTTTTTTCCCTTCCAACGTGGCACCGTAACGGATACCTGGACACCGTTTTAGCCACGTCAGCCAGTTCCGTTAGATGTATGAGAGGCAAATAGACGGAATGACTAAATTGTCCTCTATTTGTTAAAGTTAGAGACTTTTTTGTATTTAAATTTTGTCAGGGATATATTTGTCAAAAATTTAAAAAATTAGGGACCTATTTATCTTTTTTCCAAAAAATTATATTTAATCTTTCAATCAATTTTTTACTGTTTTGAACATTTTGTAACTATGTTGCAAACAGCTATATCGCATGCGCTAACTATAAACAAGGGAAAAACAACTGTAATGGAGCTAATGGAGATGCGAGTAATATTGTAACGATTTAACTATAATATTACGTACTCGTATTATTTTATTTGTATAGTAAATTAAATATTCGATTTGAAAAAAGATTAACGATTTAAATTTTTAAATTAAAAGAATTACAATTTAAAATTTTAAAATTATTCAAGATATATGCAAAATTTTTTTAATACGTCGATATAATATTTTGGATAGTGTTGTGTTGCTTTATTTTTTTTTCCATTTCATCTAATTTTTTTTAAATAATTTAAAATTTTAAAATTACAAAACTTTTAATTTAAAATTTAGATGAATATAATTTAAATTAAAGATTATATTCAATCCAATAAAAATAAATATACTTGTATCATTGTACTCATATAATTAATTATAAATATTACCTAATTAATTTTTAAAATTTTTTTAAATATAAATATAAATATTAGATGATTATTTAATAACTAAAAGAACCATATATTTAATAAAAATAAATTATATAATTATTCCTTGTAATATAGTAGTCCTAACTATATCGTTGGCAAAGTCTACGCTATAGTTCGAGATCTGTTTCGCAGGTATAGCTGGCAGTGGAAATAAAGAAATAATATCTAATAAAATAAAAATTTAAACTTTAACTAAAAATATAAATATGGTTTTTTATTTATAACAAAAAAGCTATTATATTTGTCTAATTAACTTTTATTGAGTATAAATCTATCAGGTACATGTGTGGCAAAACTTCTCGTAAACAATGGAGGTTATAGCCCCAAATCTTTTATAAAATAAAATTAATAGTTCTATGTTAAAGAATATGATTAGTTCACTTGGTTAGAATTCTATGCTAATAATTTAATAATTTGTAATCAATTTCTATTTTTTTTGTTCACTCTAATTTTTTTAATTTAAATTTAACATGTTTGGACATTTGACCTTTTTAAAATTTATTTTATTTTTTTCTTTATTCAAATTTAACATGTTTAGACATTTTTTTAAAAGTTTTGCTAGGGATCTAACTACGAGTGTAACCAAGTGGAACTAATTAGTTAAAAAATATAATAGTTACAAAAAAAAAGCTCCGGCTATCTTAATTTTTAAAATTTTAAAATTAAAAATAAAAAAATTTGACTTGAATTAACTTATATTGTAATTGATTTTTAATTTTTTTTTTAATTCTCCAAAAATTTATTTTAAAGCTATGACATTGGGTGCATGCAATGGTGTTTAATTATATATGATTATAAATTATAATAACTATGATGACTATATAATTTTAATAACACTTAAAAAATATTATAAACTAAAATATTATTAAAATATAAAAAAATATAATTTTAATCTGCTAAAATTCTTTAATTACATTAACTACTATTATTATAGTAAATGGTAGACTCCACCATTTTATGACGGTTCTATTTTAATCATTGCATAAGAAGGAGTTTTTTAAAGTGGTAAAATCGTGAAAGTATATTTGGTGTTTAAGAGTAAGTCCAATGGTTTGGAGACCAACATTCCAAATTTATTTTTAACAAAAAGAGGGACCAGCCGTTAGAAAAAACATATAGTATATATATACGAAAAAATAGCAGAGGGATAATATGAGTTAATTATCAAATGTTTGGGTTCTAGTAAAATAAGTGATACGTGAGTTCATGATCAATAGGATAGGTATACATTATATACATTTATATAAAATTGTCTGAGTGCATATTGTGCGTAGAATACTTGTGTATAATTTTTATCTAACTACTACTGATTATATATGTTGTAATTGTTTTGTTTGTATTTACCTATTATTATTTGTGTTTGCACTTACTAAACTCAATACCAAAATCCTGTGGTATTGAAATTATTGAAAAGAGAAAGGATGAACAAAATTGAGAGAATTAAAAAGAGACATGTTGAGAGAGATCGAGATTTTTGAAAAAAGACAGGCTGAGAGAGATTGAGATTGATGAAAAGAGAAAGGCAAGAGAGAACCCTGGAGATTATTGAGTGCTGGTTAGTGAAGGACCTAGCATATTTCACCCTATTTTGGATTAGTATAACCTTATGCTTGAATACGATCTGTTGAAGTTTAGGATTGTCTAGTGAATTTGTATAACCTTTATATCGTCTCTGTTTAGAACTTTAATCCTGCTGGGAATGGAAGGGTTCTCACCTGTTTCAAAAATTTCTGCTTTTCAGTTATAGGATGCGATGCACTCCACTAAACGTGCTGGATTGCTTTCTTGGAAGCGAAGATTTCTTTTGGGACTTATATTTTGTACTTCGCTTAGTTTATTTATATATATGTTCTCCACTTTTGTATTATTATCTTAAATATCACTCTTAGAGGTTGATTTGGAGAAAACAAGATTTTACTTCCGTTATACTTTTTTTGGGGATATATATATATATATATATATATATATATTTCTAGTTGGCCTTTACTTCGCAGGTTAAAACTAGAGCTTGTTATATAACTCATTTGAAATTCTATATCGATATATCTTTGTCTCTTTAGTTTTCTCTATCAAGCTTTCCACCTCAACATTTTCGAGAGCAATGAAGTTTCGGTTTTGTTTTTCTTATTTGTACCTTTCTTTCAAGACTCTTAGATATAGTATCCTTGCTATATATAGATATGCATTTTGCTTCTAGAGGTTGTAGCGCCTCACCACCTTTGATTTAGAACCTAGACGTAAAGATCTGTGTGGTAGGGTGTTACACTTAACTGCCTGTGTTGTTTAAACATCTCTACTTGATTTCGATAACACGGATGTGAATGATACAATACAACATTCGAAATAATCCAGACACTAACGTCCTTCAATATATGTATATAAATTCTTGTCGGACAATTTTATCAGTTGAGGAATTTGTCTTCTAAGTTGGAGATATGTTCAATTTTCATTTTTCCTCTCTACTATATGTAATCAATTGGTTTTTAATTTTATTTTTCTTCTTATTTGTGTTCTGAATTTTCGTAGAAATTAAAAACTGCAAGTTTAGAATAATTTTTGTAGAATTGTCTAACTTGTTTAAACGTATTAAAAGTCATCCCAACCTTTGGTACAAGTTGCTCATCAATATTACATAGAAACTGAAAAATACCGAAAGCATTTCCATAATATACCAAATTATAAATCTAAATGCACTGAAACTAGACACAAAATAGATTCATCAAAATAATAATTCAGATTTAGAACTCCTACATTACATTCAAATTCAAACTATCAATAATAAACAGCAATCTTCTCAAACAAAAATAAAATTATTTAGCTACAGAATCATAAACTACTAACAAACTACATTTAACTATATTTGAACCACACCACAGCCACTTAATTCGATTTAAAACAATAATCAAATTCGCTCTGATTCAATTGACAATCTGAACTTGAATCATTCAGTGTCTTCGAAATTAAAATACCTGTTCAAACTTGATTAAACTGCTTGATGTAAAAAAACTTGATCCAAAATCTTCAAATTAGATAAAAGAGTATTGATTTTGACGAAAAGAATACAAAGAAAGAAAAGAACGCAAGAAAATAAGAGAATGCAGATAAGGAAAAGAACGTAAAGAATGCGGAAAATACTGAGAAAATTTAAAAAAGAAAACAAAAATTGCATAAAAAAATAGTTATATATTTACGTATTAAGTCAAAAATTTGTTAAAGACAATGGTGCATGAAAGTAAATTAGGTTAAAACTACTTGGTTAGAATTGGTTTATTAAATAATTTAGATATAGAAATTAATTATAAAAATTATTAATAAACATTAGAAGAAGATCGTGTGTCCAAAATAAAAAAAAACATTAGAAGAAGATAAAAGATTTGTCTTTTATTATACCATAAAAAACATATATAAGAGGTGTACAGAAAAATGGCGAAACATCATTCTCAATAATTAGTCTTGTAGCCCCATCAGATTCTATCAATAAACATAGATACGTGTTAGTTAATTTTTGTATTTATTAAGTATTTTTGAATTTTTTGTGTTCATAAATTGTTTAACGATTTTGGTAAGAAAAATTTGATTACTCTACAACAAAAGCTTGATTAGTATACCCAAAATATTTAATTTTTTCAGTAGCTAATTTTTTGTGCATTCATATAACATTTTTAGATGACAAAACATTGACAATATAAAATCTTAATTATCTTAATTTGATCTTTATTTTCCTACAAAATTGAAAAAATGGAAAATTTTTAAAATAAATCAAAATCTGAAAACAAAAATCAAACAAAAAGTTACTCATTTTAAAAGAAAACCTATATCCAACACAAAATAAAGAATTCTAGAATTAAAGAGAAGTAGAAATTGTCAGATTGAAAACTTACCTTCAAACAGACACAGAGAGAATTAGAGGACAAGATTTTGTGTTATATTTATAAAAGTCAAAATAAAAAAATAAAACGGCTTAATCAATTCAAATTTATTTAAATTTGTTTATTTTAGTTCAAAGTAATTTTCCAAATAAAATCAAACTGATCATATTGATTTGATTCAGAATATAAATACTTTCGTTTTTAATCAAAATCAACTTACACTGAACCGGTGTAAACGGAGTTTAATTTAGTAAATTTTATCTCGTAAAAAAATTAATGGATAAATGAAAATTGTTTTAACATAATTATATATCCTACTTATCTACTATTGTTTATATCTCTTTTATCAAATTAAAATTTAAAATATATTGCTATCATTTATTATTGATTTATTAATCTCATACATATTGAATTTCTTATCATTTTCTTCATTCAAAATAACTAACTTTTAAATTTGTAAAATCTCTTCATCTCCGTCATATATTATCTTACTTTATGGTACGAATTTGTATTAAAAACTACAGAAAATTAGAGATGATTAGAGAAAATAGAAGAAAAATTTCTAAAATTAAAGCCAAAAAAAATAGAGTTTCTAATTACATCATACATATTTTATATTATTACTTTATATTTTTATTTATAGTATAATTTTTTAATTGAGCTAGCTCAATACTAATCCTATCATTATTCTACCTTTCAAAACAACCTTGTCCTCAAAGTGGCAGAAAAATATAAATCCTAATAAAATTCTTGAAACAATATTTTTTATGCTACTGCTAAAATATTTTTTTTTGAGTAAATATCGGGGCCAACGGCCCATCCTAAAATAAATTTTAACCACCAAGATGTTATTTTTTTTTTTTTGGTTTCCCACGGTATCCCCCAACCCGACAGGTCAAGGACTAATCCGCCGCGGTACTGAGCTCCATTTAAGGGTTTGCCGCTGGCCAATAGGTTGCTGCATGCACAAGGCGGGATTCGAACCCCCGACACTTGATTAAAATAATTTTCTTTGATGTTTGGCCCAATTTTTAACCCACTTTGTTGAGAATGAATTTGAGTTTGGTTCTTACCAAAAAAGCCTAATTCCAATAGCATGGCCTCTCCATTCATTTCCAGAAGTCCTTTGCATAGAACCCAGTAGTTCTCCCTTGGAACACGGCTGCCATCCATCCATGGAGCTCCTTGGCCACCGTCTTTTCTATCGACACTCGCGCGAACCCCCTTCTTCCTTGTGTCCCCCACGACGATCACCGACCATGGAGCACGCTGGTCGCCGCGATTTCCACCGTCAAAGACACCGTTTATTGCCCCATGCGCACCCTCCACAACCACCGTGTCCCACTGCTCTGTTCTAGTCTCATCGTCGCGCTCCCAGGGGAAGATCGCCGCCGTCAGTGGTGGTGGTTTGGCCACAATCGGAGAAACACACCATGATCGACTTGCTGCCGCCACGACGTTCGTCTCGGGAGGCTTCGCTTCAAGCGCGGTCCGTCTGGTCGCCTCTCTGCCCACAACCGCCCCTGCGTCCCAACCCTCTCCTGCGTCCGTTACACCCTCCGCCTTAATCTCTGTCAGTGCATGTTCACACAAGACCGCCGCGAGCATCTGCTCCTCCTTCACAGAGGCGCCATCCACGGCGCCGCTACCGAGTCAGATCTGCTGGTGCTTCATCCTCGAAGCCGCCCCCTCTATTCAGCACTGAAGCGTCGTCGGCAACGACCAAGACCACCGCATTCGAGTTCAGATGCGGTGGTTTCGGTGGCGGTCGCGGCACCCTCACCTTTGTCGGTTCTGGATCCGCGAACTTCCCTGCTCCATCGCGACGACGCCGCTTCTGGTCCCATCACCATTGCCCAGAGTAGTGCCATCCACTGCTGGTACAACAGCCTTGACACCGACAATCGCAATCACGCTAGGTAATTCCCAATATGCCTCGGAATCTTCTACTTGTTGAATTGCTTGTGTTGTCTTATCCCGAATTGTGATTGATGATACTGTAACTGAGGTTTGAACCGTGGTTTGATCTGTAGATCCTGTTAAAACCGAATCTGGATGTTGAAATTGTGATTGATCTGGACGTTTGATTGATTCTTCTTGTCGCTGCTGTTGTGATTGAAATACAAAATTAAAATATGATGAATCTCCCTCTGCTCCTGTGGTGTGCTGTTTTTCTGTGTGTTTCGAATGCAATACTGATTCTAGAATTTTTGTTGCTGCATTTTCAGATTCTGCATCCTCATAATCTGAAATTGCAGATCTGTGGAATTATCGGCTTCAGGATTTGTTGAATTTGCTGCTTCTGGTTGGTTTGTCTTGAATCTGGAATATTGGATGTTGCTGCTTCTGGATTTTGGTTGAAATTTATGCTGTTAGTGCACAATCGGCTTCCCCATGAATCATCTTGGTCACGGTTGCACCATGGCGCAAGTTTCCTTAATTTCATCATATATCTTGGTTTGTTTTTCATAATTTGAATTCAAGCGATCTAAGCCAGGTTGAATTTAGTGCATGTTTATTTTGTTAAAAAAAAATCTTTTTTTTATTTTTTTACGTGTTTGGCAAATTTTTAGTAGTAAAAGTAAAAGTACTAATAGAATAAAAAAAATTTTGTTTGAGAAACTGTAATTTACATCTTTTTTTTAAAGATTTTTTTCTTTAAAAAAAGATGTTTTTCATGTAATAAATAAACAAAAAAGTATTTTTATATTACTATATCCAAACATAATTAATAAATAAAAATTTTTTTATATACTTTTATTTTTCTATAAGATTTAAAAAAAATAATTAAAAAAAATCTTTTCTTAAAAACTTACCCAAACAAGCCCTTAATCCTATCACTTTATCCTATCATATCATTATCTTTTTTTTTTTAATTTACCTTAATTATCTTTCGTTTCCAAAGCTTCTTTATCTTATATATAATTCGTAAGAGCTTATAACTCTTATACAAACTTAGTTCTTTCTGGATTCTCTCCTTAAACAAATTGATATAATTTTCGACAACAAAATATTCTGGTGGTGAATTTCAAAAAAACATTATATAAGTTTCCTTCCCTAACATGGCTAGGATTTTTGGTTTTATCCGAAGGGCCTTTTGGTCAATGATGATATTATTACTCTTTATGATCCCCATTATGGGGGTTATATCTCTATGCACGGGAGGTGGATCTAAACATGGTGATTCTTATGTTTTTATTTTGAATTGATCATCGGTTGTTTTGGTTATTTTTTTATATTTCTGAATTTGAGGGATAATTCAGATGAAAATAATGCTATTGATGAGAACACAATGGTATTGATTCCTTTGTTTGATGATTATGGAAAGGGTTAGACTACGGTGCTGAAGCAAATTTTTTTCAGCACCTGCTGAAAGGAAGTTATCTCGACACGTGTTATAGTTGTTGGTGCAGTAATAATAGACATAGACTGGAAAATAGCAGTGGTGGCAGGAATTTGAATGGATTAATTATGGTATGAAATCCCGTAATATGAAAGCATTAAGAAGTTATTATTTGTTAATGTGACACATGTTTTTGTTGGTTTTTGTTGTTATTGGGTATGGGCTGTTTGGTTTTTGATGGAATTGGGTTGGGAATACAAAGTTTGGTCAGAAAATAATTATGGGCCACATAATATGATAAGAATAAAAATAGAAACAAAAACAAAAATCGAAGAATAATTGTAATAATAAATTAATAATAAATTCAAAATAAAATAGTTAGGGTAGTATGTAAGAACAAGCTATTTATCTCTTTTGGTCAATTGGGCCTTCGATTTTGTGTGTGTAAAAGCTATTGAGTTTATTTTTAGTGTGTCAGAAAAATGTTTAATAATAAAATAAAGGTATTAAAAAAATAAAAAATTTTAGAAGTTATAATTTATATATATTTTTATTTTTTACTTAAAAATAATATTTTTAACATAATAAATAAATAAATAATATTTTTATTTTATTGTACCTAAATATAATTATTAGATAAAAAATATTTTTACATGAGATAACCAAATATAAAATTACTTTTACTCTTTAATAAAATCTTTTTAAAAAAATTAACTAACTTCTGTTCTAAAGACACATTTTAAAATATAATAATAGACATTTAAATTATTAAACAAATACTTTAATGCAAATATCAAAATTTAAAATTTGATAACTTGAATTATATCTATTTAAATAAATTCATACAAAATTTATTTTCAAAAAATTTTTAATTTAAACATAATTTTTTAATTTAACATAGACTTTCAACAGTTATATTTAAACTCAAAATACTACTATTTAAAAATTTTAATTTATTTAATTTAAAATTAAAATTTATTAAACTTGAAAAATTAAATATCTAAATAAATATTCTTTTTTCAGAAAAATAAAAGTTATTAATTTCCTTTAATGCATAGAACAAAATTTTAAAACAAAATAACATGGGTTTTGAACACTATAGAACAGTAAGGAGCACCTTTTTCCTTTGTACCCTAAATCTTTAACTTCGGACATGTCTTCTCTTTTTTTTTTAAATATTATAACTATTATTATTGTTATTATCTATTTTCTTGGGTTTTATATTTTAATTGTTTATTGTTACCGTAACAGTATTTTCACTATCCAATTTCATTTGTATGCCCAAAAAAATTTTTCATGGTCCAAAACGTTAAACAAAAAACGGATTTCAATGTCAAATATTATGTTCACGCTTTTTCGGCTTCAATAAGGTAACCTCCAATACTTGCTGGGTCCTCAAAAATAGGCCCCATTATTTAACTCCCATCGTTTACATGACATTATTATCATTTAACTAAATTCTGGGCAAACATCATCAACTGATCACCATCAGCTTTGGCGCAGCAAATGTCGGCACTTTGGAGGCAACAAAAGCACGTGTCCTCCACTTCAAAGTGCCACATACTTTCAGCACCAGAAGAAAAAAAATCTTTTTAGCACCCTAGCAAGGGCCTTATGGAAATCGTTTTATGATGTTTCAACTACCTATTGAAGAAGACACACAAGAACTAACAGAATTACCTCCAAATGTTTGGCGCACTTTGGGGCCGTTGCCGCCAGTTAAGAGCTGCATCAAGGAGAAAGATAAGGAAGAAGAGGCCAACAGATCGGCCGCTCAGAAAGTTAATTATTGTTCTGTTTGTATAGAAGAGTTCAAGAACGGAGAGTTGATTCAACCGTTTGGAGTTTGTGTGCATGAGTTTCATTCAACTTGTATAAACTCTTGGTTGCAACGTGGAAAAACTAATTGTCCAATTTGTCGTTCAGATTTAGAATTTTAGATACATTTGTTCATTGATCCAAAGTAGTTTAGTTGTTAGTAGCAGTACTAGTTAGTTCTAGCGCTTGGTGAGTGGTGACAATCAAACTCGATATTTTGTGAAATATTAGTTTATTTACATTCTTTATCCATTGAATTTCTCTAATCAAATATCCAATGTTATCAAATAATAGTTCATTATATTTTTTATCAATTATATTTGGGTCTTTTTAAAAATAAATAAAGAATTATATTTGTCGTTGAACGGTGGTAGTGGCTGCAATAGTAAAGGTGGAGTTGCGGGTTGGCAGACGGATGGGCAGCGTGAAAGATGACACACCGAGTGATCGGACGTTGGTGGAGATGTTTTGGCGGTGTCAGCTGGCGGATGGGGGCGTCGGCTGGAGGTTGGGTGGCGTTAGTTCGGAGAAAGAAGAAGTGAAGCGGTGCTTGGGGTGCGGCGCTTAAAATGGCAAATGGAAAGAGATTAAATTTAAATTGGGTGTAATTTTATTTTTAAATATTCTTTTTAAAATTTTATCTCTTTCTTCCATTTGTCATTTGTCTTCCATTTGTCATTTGTCTGTATTATTTTATTCATATGATTAATTAAATATTTAATTTAAAAAAATAACGATTTCAATTTTTTAAATTAAAAAATTACAATTTAAAATTTTAAAATTATTCAAGATATATGCAAAAATTTTTTAATACGTCGATATAATATTTTGGATTGTATTGTATTACTTTATTTTTATTTTTTTATTTCATCCAATTTTATTCAAATAAGTTAAAATGATAAAATTTTTAATTTAAAATTTAGATGAATATAATTTAAATTAAAAATTAAATTCAATCAAATAAAAAATAAATATACTCGTACATATAATTAATTATGAATATTACCTAATTAATTTGTTAAAATTTTTTAAATATAAATATTAGATGACTATTTGATAACTAAAAGAATCATATATTTAATAAAACAAGCTATATAATTATCCCTTGTTATATAGTAGTTCTAACTATATCGTTGGTAAAGCCTATGCTATAGTTCGAGATTTGTTTCGCTACTATAACACTGGCAATGGAAATAAAGAAATAATGTCTAAAAAGATAAAAATTTAAACCTTAACTAAAAATATAAACATAATTTTTTAATTTATTAAAATAAAGCCATTATATTGTCAGTTAACTCTTATTAAGTATAAATCTATTTGATATATGTGTGGCGAAACTTCTCATAAATGGAGGCTATGGTCCCAAATTTTTTATAAAATAAAATTAATAGTTCTATGTTAAAGAATATGGTTAGTTCACTTAGTTAGAATTCTATACCAGTCACCAAAAAAAGTTAGAATTCTATACCAACAATTCAATAATTTGTAATCAATTTTTACTTTTTTTTTGTTCACTAATTTTTTTTAACTTAAATTTAACATGTTTGGATATTTGGCCTTTTTAAAATTTATTCTATTTTTTTTTCTTTATTCAAATTTAACATGTTTTGACATTTTTTTAAGAGTTTTGCTAGGGAATTAAATTAATTATGAATATAACCAAGTGGAATTAATTAGTTCAAAAACAGATTAGTTATAAAAAAAATTTCCACTATTTTAATTTTTAAATTTTAAAATTAAAAATAAAAGGAGATTCACTTGAATTGGCTTATATTGTAGTTAGTTTGTTATACTTTTTCTTTTTTTAATTCTCCAAAAGTTTATTTTGAAGCTATGACATTGGGTGCATGGAATGGTGTTTAATTATATATGATTATAAGCTATAATAACTACTTAAAAAAGTATTACAAAAATAAAATATTATTAAAATATATTAAAAAGTATAATTTTAATCTGCTAAAATTCTTTAACTATAGTAACTACTATGATTATAGTAAATCATAGACTTTACTATTCTATAACAGTTATTTTAAGGGATGAGAAAAGTATTTTTTGGACTATGAAAGACCAGGTAATAAAGACAATTAATGAAAAATATGAGAACCGGTTCACCAATAATAAAAAAATTACAAATAAACTTCTATTAATATGTGGGTCAAATTTAAATATAGAGTTAAACTGGATTGGAGTGATGGAATAGCCTGGGTTGGACGACGGCACTGCACAACGAAACAGAGGGAGATCAGAAGCAGGTGGTACAGATCATAAGGAAGAGGAATGAGAATCTGATGGGAATGAGAATGAGTTTGATATTGATATTTGAGACTGTTGACAATGAGACCCTTTGAAAACTTTATCGATCGGTGACCATCTAAAAGAAGATATTGAACAAAATTAAGCAGCAGGCGTTCCTTACCAACTTTAACAACAACAATGTCGCATCCAATAAATCCAATAGGGTAAAATTCTTTTATTTTTTGTGCATTTATCTGTTGAATCCTTGAATAAGTTAGACTTATTTTATATAGTATCATCATATATACTAATTTGTTATTGTGATTAAATAGACAAAAATTGGCTACTAATGAAAAAGTTGAGGTGGCTCTGGCTGAGGTGGAGAAACCAAAGAAAATGGATGCTGGAGATGAGGATGTTGACATCGGAAATGAGGAAGACGGCACTGCGAGGAAGAAGATTGTGTTGGGGTTTCTTTCGGATGTAGATTGGGCGGGTTATACTCGACCCGGGCCTATTTGGCCATGACAAAAAAAAAACATGCTAACTTACGTTGCCGGTGCCTATTAGCAATTTGGACACATGGAAAATTACATATTTTTCATTAAAATAATAATAATATAAAAATAAGTTTTTTTAAATATTATTATTATTATTATTATTATTATTATTATTATTATTATATGAAATTATTTTAAGAGGAGTGTTAGGGCCAGCAACTTTTGTGTTTTGTAATCATTAATTAGTCATCAATAGTGTTTTTAATTATATGAGATTACATCTAATAGTAAAAAATCACTCATTTTTATTTTGATGGTTAAGTAGTGGCCATAAAACACAAAAATTGCTGGTCCTTTAGATTTTTCCTTATTTTAATATTTACTTTTGGTGTTGGTGCAATACTAGATGATGATTTGGAGATTCTAAATGCTCCACAATTCTCATTGATTTTTTGTTTGACTAACTTTTTTAGGATATTTTATTTTAAATAAATTAAAAAAAAATTAGTAGAAGAGATTAAAATGTATATGTTTGATCAAGTAGTATTCAAAAAGAGTACATAAAAAAATTTAGATTAAATTATAGATCAAATTAGATTGATTTAAATTTGAAAAACTTACGTGTTCAAGTTTTATGATGAGAATAAATACAGTAAATAATTGTGCCGAAAGATAGAAAGCGTGAAGTAGATGGATAAATAAGATAGAGAAAGAATAAGAGATAACCGTTTTAATTGTTAGGGAGATAAATAAAACAGAAGAAGAGTGAAATTTTGCCAATTGTTAGGAGAGGTTGACGAGGATAAATAAAATAGAGAAAGAGTGAGAGGAGGAAGAATGGAAAATAACCGTTTGCCAATTATTAAGAGAGGTTGATGGGAATAAATAAAACAGAAAAAAAGGTTGATGGAAATAAATAAAACAGAGAATGAGTGGGAGATAACCGTTTCAATTTTCTTCTCATTTTGTTCTGTTATATTTAGCGTGCACCAACTTCATGCTTCTCACAAACCTTTTTAAGTACTAATTGTTAATAATGGTATTTTAATAATCGTATTTTAATCGTGTTAATAGTGTTCTATTTTTAAAACGTCTATTTTTTTATTATATAAAACCGTTCATCTTTTCTATTATTTGAAATGTTCCATTTTTAAGAGTTTAGTCTAATTTAAATTATTAATATTTTTTATTATTTTCAAAAAATATATGTTTATATTTACAAATACATATATTTCGTTTACAATAATTTTTCATATGAGATATATGAAAATTAAAAAATACACATATTTCGGCTCACGTATTTTTGTAATAATTTTTTAAATTATTTATTTCAGTAATTATTGAATATATTTAATTTATTTAAATAAAAAATCTAATTTTTTTATTATTTTTGTGAAAACAAAGAAAATAACTTTTTTATTTCATCAATAATTTGTGTTATATTTTATTTCGTTTATAATTATAAGATATTTTGATAAAAAAATATATTGTGTGTTTATTCTGTTTGACATCGAATTCATATACATGTTTTTACTAACCACACAACATTGAATGACAAAAATATATATGTTTTGTTAACTAAATATACAAAATATTAATAATATATCTTTTGTTATAAAATAAAAAGAAAGGTCAAATATAAATTTATGTGGAACAAGTCCAAATACTAATAAGCTATTTTTGGATTATTAAAGTTTTTTATGGACCAACATTCACTCAACCCATTAAACTAAACATCTAACATTTTTAAAGAAAAAAAAAATAAATCAGCTATGATGATATCATTAATCCAACCCCACTACAATATACTGGTTTATAATTAGAATAAATATTGAGTTACATGTAGAATTATAGAAAACTTATATCTAGAATTAATTTGAGCCACATATTAAGAATATTTTTTCTTGCTCCATCAAAATCCAAAAGATATTTTTTTTCACTAAAGACATTTCCTTATTTCAATAAGTGGATAAGAAGGAGTTTTTTAAAGTGGCAAATCATAAAAATATATTTAGGTATTTAAGAGCAAGTCTACGAGTTTGGAGATCAAACGTTTCAAATTTATTTTCTCTAACAAAAAGAGAGACTAACCGTTAGAGAAAAGGAAATAAGAGTCCTTGCATAGTTTTCGAAAAGAGAGAATTTGGTCTAAACAAGAATTATGAGTGTCCAATAATAATTTGTCATGT
>NC_029779.3:40586102-40606959 GCF_000817695.3 Arachis duranensis | reverse complement strand
ACTATATATATATATATATATGATTGGTATTATATATGTTATTGTTATTATTATTAATCAATTAATATCTTATTATTCTATATACACTTCTATTTTTATAATTGTTTTTACTCTTCATTGTTTTTTAAATTTACGAAATTAAATTTCTATTTATATTATTTTTTGTTTAAAAAATAGATCTAAATTAATTTAACTCTTTTTTTAATTACTTACAAAACTTTTCTCAAATTCTAAATATCCAACAATCTCAAATTTTAAACTCTCAAATTTCAAATTAAAACTTTACACTATCAAATACATTTTAAAGTCTAAATTTATAAAATCTTTTTAATTTCAATTTTTAAACTCCTTATAATAATCAATTTCCTATTTTCAACCACATTCAAAATTTACAACACTATATTTTTCATTTTCATCCATATTTTAACCTCTCTAATGGAAATATTACTCCAACATCCTTGTTTGTTTCCAACTCAATTCAGTGCATTGAGACATGACTTATCTGATGTCGATGGCTCTTCTAACCCAATCCCTTCAACCTCCATGTACAATCTAGTCTAAATTCGCAATATTTAGACTTTACCAAATCTCGTGAATTAGATGCTATCGAATTTAATGATGATGACATTGAAGATCTTAAGCAAGATAGTAGTCAACACTGACAATAGGAAGAGGATTAGATGTTGATCACTGTAACACCCTAACTATCAAAGCTTATGCTTCCGGTTGCGCAACTCTGATAGCTAACGGTGTTACGACGACTCTCAGAGTATTTAATACATAAATATGAGTCGGTTAAAACTTTAAATCGTATTACCGCTCCAAAAACACTTTTTGATATGTAACATACATCCATACCTACAATACAACTTACAATACTCACAAAGAATACTTATAAGTACTCATTATTAATTTACAAGTATTTTATATTAAAATCCTATCCCTCTTACAGAACTTACAAAATTAAAGGCGAGGGAAACATAAATACTAAAACAATCCAAAATATCATCTAAAGAGAAAGAAATAAGCCCTTCCGAACTTTGTCGTCCATAACTTGAAAAGAGAAAAGACTTGTAGGGGATTGAGAATATCGTCCTCGAAAGGGTTCTCATCAGTAGAGAGTTTTTGAGAATTACTATAATAAGATGCGTGAAAATAAAATCGTTACAGTAATTAATAACCTCCTTATGCATACTTTCAAAACCCAATGATTTACCATTAAAAATCTGCAATCTTTTTTGAAAGAGAAAACTGTTATTTCTTCAAAAATTCAAGGGCCTTAAAAAGGTTTTTCTTAGACAGCATGAATGACCAACTTACTTCAGGCATAGATTCATTAAATCTATGTTGAATCAGTTTAGTTTTTCATAGTTTTCTAAACCAGAAACATCAACCAAACATGGCCTTTGGCCCACCTCATGATCAACCACAGCCCTAGACCCAAACAATCCAAACAACAACCAATCACCACAATTCAACAGAATTTTAGTCGCAAACACAGGTAGAAAAGTTCAAGCACAAACAAACAATTACTTCAAGTAGAGCAGATAGCAATTAAACATAATTAATCACATAGGCAAACCAATTACAACATGCACACCCAACCAATGTCACATAGATGCATATGATGAACGCCTGTCCTAGTGCTTGATGAGTCTCATCTGTCGGTTATAAAATCAACCCGATAAGTCCTAGTAGTTAACCATTGGACTGTCTCTCTATCGTGCATCCCCAACTCGAGTTATTCACGATCATAATCATAATCACACAACAACCACACTGGTATTTATCCACGGGGGCGAGCTCATCCGGAACTTTCACAGTGTCCAACCACACTTACGACATAGGATTAGCAGAGTATCGAGTCTCAACCTGGAGCACGTGATGGCTAGCCACTGCTTTTACCCATGAAAATCGTATCTCAGATAATTGAAAGTGCAACAATCACTTTATCAACTCAAAAATATCCATATTCATACTTAGCCATCCGGCTCATAACATAACAGCACTTCCACCATCCAATATCATCAAACCCAAAATCATCATTCAAGCTCTAAATCACTTTTTCTCAGTTTACTTTACTTTGAAATCAAAAATCAATTCTTTTCAGCCTTAACTCTAAAATCCCTATTCCTCAAATCATTTTAGGCTTATAAACCATTTTTCCTCAAACGTAAATTCCCCTTTTTAAAACATGGTTACTGAGTACGTGGTGGCTAGTCACTTCTCCTCCAACGTAAATTTCTCTTTTTAAAATAAGGCCATTCTCCACAACATCTTTCCAAACATTTCAAAAATCACACCAAATCAAAAGCCATCTTTACGAGATTCAAAATCATTCATTCTAAAACATGATTTAGTAACAAAAGTTTCTCAGCAGAATCTCAAGTCTTTAGGAAAGAATAACATAACTCATTTTCTTAAATTCGTTTAAAATCCATAAAAGCTTAATTTTCTTGATTTGGATAAATAAAAATAAGAATAGAATTTAAGCCAAATGTCAGATAAACGTTGAATGAAATTTTAGAACTAAAGTATCCAAGTAAACCTATCAAATGGGTAGTTGTATTTAACGGTAAATGGTATGATCCTGCAAGATCTTGTGTCACTTGCATTCATAAAGACTATAAAATTATGGAGGTGAACCATGATGATAGGAAGTACGAGCAATATGATCCCTTCATACTCACATGTAATGCTCGTCAGATTTACTACATGCGCGATACTTCAATAGGACTAGATTTAATTGGAGAGTTGTAATTGTGCAAACCAAGGGGCCGGGCATGGTTGAATCTCCTGATGACGAGGTGCAAGATGAACTATTCCAAAATCAAGACTTAAAACCCCGTCAAAAATGTACATGATGATGAGAATGATGATAAATCTACATTTCAATAGTCTAATCCATCCAAATAAAAGTAATGTATTTAATAATTTTTGTGTATAAAATAATGAGGGATCACGTGAAAATGTGTTGCCTCATTATTTTGTTATTATATCAACAACTGTTGGAGCATCTAACTAGAGATCACAGTCAGTTAGTCACAATTAGAAAATGCAACATTTACATACTAGAAAAATTAAAACCTAATTAGAGAAACAATGAGAATCACAAAAATAATATCCTATCATATAGTATCAAAATCATAGAGTAACCCATGCATAGATTCATATATACTACAACAGAAACATGTAGCAACCAGTGGTGGTTAGGAAACTTCTTTTTTCTTTTTTTTTTAACGATTACTAAACCACCTCCAAAACATGTGTCATCAAGTTATTTTGCAACGTTTTAGAGAACAGTTGGTATAACCACCATAGAATATCTTGTGGTCATTTCATGGTTGCCAAAAGCGTCGCACAAATTACTCTTTTACAACGGTCTTAACCTGTTGCTATTCGCTTTTTGTGATAGTTACAAAACGCCTTCAAAAGGTGAAATTGCTAGGGTTTTAGCTACACTATCATTGTCATTTTTGTTTGGATTTTATTCACCATTTAGATTATACATTAAAATTTGCTAAGAGAAACATATCATATATGTATACAACTATACAAGGCATGAGAAAGTGTTTATGTACTAAGAGAAACGTATCATGCATACAAACTATACAAGCCATAAATTAAGAAAGTGTTTCTGAGAAGGTGATGGAATTATATTTGGGTTGCATTTGAACAATGTCTTTTGAAACATAGAAAAGTAGATACAATTTTATGTGGTTGTAAAGACAATAATAAAAGTACAATTTTTCTATCTCAAAACTCATATCTCTTATTTTTTTGTCTCAGTTCTTCTTTTTCCAAACGAAAAATCGAAAATATACATATGCAATTTTAAAGTACATGTGCTAGAACACGAATTGCATCTTTGATGTGTAGCCAAGTTCATTAAGATAACTTGTCATTGTGTTATTCATGGGTTGTGGACCGCACATCAGTATCTACAAAATATAATAATACTTAAATGAACAAGTTATTATAAATTATGAGTAGCCAATACAAGTCAATAATGTTAAAAAAAATGGGGAAAAAAAAGAAAGGAGAAGAATGAAAATCCATTCTTATTTGGAAATGCTTTTTTGACAATTATTTTAATTTATATTTGACTTAGAAAATTTCCATGTAAAGTATTTGGGTACGTTTTCACGAGTTAATGTCCAACAATAAATTTTAAAAGTATGTATCATAATTTTGAGAATTAGATGGAATCGATTGATTTAACCAAAAATCGGTGACTATATTAAGTAGTTTCAGGTAAAAAATCAATTTTCAATGAACCAGTCAAAAAATCAATTAATTGATCGAATTAGTGTGTTTTTTAATAATTAACGGATTAAAAATAATAAAATTAAAAAATTAAAAAATTATATATTCTATACATAAATATATTATTTTATTATATCAGTTTAATTTCATTTAAATTTCAGTTGAACTTTTAAATTTTTGAATTTTTGACTCTACCAATTCAATAATGACCTCGATTTTTAAAATTTTGATTTGCATAGGGGTTATAAAGTAACTTATTACAAACTTTATTCGATGTTTCAAAACTTTTTGAGTAATGTTGCAAATTACATGTCTAATTTATAAACATAGCCATGTGAGTCCATGCAAAGAAGGGTTTTTTTACCTAAATACACATCTAAAAAATATTAATTCCTAAAATGCGCATGGTTAGAAATTTTTTTGAAAATGCCTATTGCTATTTCTTAACCTGTGTCCGTGAAATAGATTTAAACTCCATTTCACTGAAAGTGCCTACGAATCAGCAATCCATGTTAGGGCCAGCTCCCACAAAATGGCTATCTCATTTTCACGGTGGCAACAGCAAAATGGAAAGAAGAACCTTGGGCAGGCAAGCGTGAAATAGGTGTACTGCCGAGTAGGGCTGGAAGTGAGCCGAGCTGAGCCGAGCTAGACAAAGCTTAAGCTCGGCTCACAAAAATTGAGCTTGGCTCACGGCTCGACTCATTAACAATCGAGCTTATTTCTTAAGCTCAAGTTCGGCTCATCGAAAGCTCACGAGCTGACTCGAGCTCACGAGCTAGCTCAAATAATAGAAACATAAATACATAATTTATAATTCTATATCAATAAATTATAACTTATATATTTTAAAAAATATTTAAAAAGATCAATTTTATATATTGTTATCTATCAATAAATTATAATTTTTTTATTTATGTCCTACATCAAAATTATATGTAAAAAATAAATATGATATATATATAATATTAAAAATATAGATTAAATGCATATAGGATATGTGTATTAATAATTAATATATAAATAATCGAGTCAGTTCACGAGCTAATGAGCTGAGCTTATCCAAGCTCAAACTCGACTCATTTAATTTATGAGCTCAATTCCAAGCTCAAGATTGGCTCACTAACTCACGAGCTTAGCTTATCGAGCTATTAATGAGTCGAGCTCGAGCTAGCTCGTGAGTTGGCTTGACTCACTTCCAGCCCTACTGCCGAGTTGAGACTCCATGTCTCATTGATAGCAATACTTATGGAGATTTGTCTTTGTTAAAATTTAAATGTGACAACTTTATTTATTGGTATTATATTCATTCATGAAGTCAAAACAATATGATCAACGTTGTTATCTGTTAATATTTCACATTTTATGACATGATTTTTAAGTTTTCAAATATATATATAGACTTATTTATTTATAAAAACTATTAGATTAATTAATATTCCTTAGTAATATTATTAAAATACTATTGTTGAGTATTAATTTGTGTGAAAAAAATTATAATAACTTTGGTATTTCACGGGCACAGGCCAACAAATAGCAATGCGCATTTTCAGAAAAATTTCCAACCATACACATTTTGGGAATTAATATTTTTTAGATGCGCATTTAGGTAAAAAGGCCTGCAAAGAAGCCTTGTGAGTTGGGTCTCCTACAATAGAACCCACATGAGTAACTCTTCACATGAGATCGAGGGCATGTGATGATGTGAAGTTATACAAGTTGTGGAGTTGAGCCCCCCGAAAGTGATCCTTTAAATTGAATTTGTATTAAAATAGTTTTTAAAATTTTAATTACGCTAATTACTTTTAAAAATTGGCAAAAATATGCTATATTAGCCTCTTACAGTGTGATCAATCACTTGATGAAAAAATGATGAAAAAATGATGAAGAACTAATAATAGCATATTTTGTCAATTCTAAAAATATAATTGGTGCAATTAAAATTTTGAAGAGTATTTTAATACATACAATTTATTTGAAGAACCGTTTTAGAACTTAACTCCGAGTTGTGCTTGTAAGTCATGTAATTATATATTATCTAAAAGATTTTGCAACGTTGAATAAAAGTCTATATATAATTTATTTCACACAACTCCTTGCATTATTTGGTAAATTTTAGAAACTAGTTGTCAAAAATGCATTTCCATTCTTCGTTGCCGCGCTAACTATAAGTTAAATTAAATGTGAATTTATATATCAATAACCTGGATATCTCTTGCTGGTGCAGGACAATGGGTTTGAATCATATCCTTAGTTATATACCCAACGCCACCATTCCACTCATTAGGGGGCTGTCAAGTGTTGGAAAAAATCAAATATTTTAATTTTGTTTTTTATTTATTACTCACTATATTCTTGTTTTAATTTTAAAGGCCGCTCAATTTTTAATATTCATATATATTTATTTTGAAAAGATATTTTCATGTGAAGATGATATTATAAATTATTAAATTTGATATGTTTGATTAATAATCATCATAAAATAATAATTTCTATTGAATATTAGCGTTTTAAGTGGAGAAACCAACCTTATTAAGAACATAATAGACATTGAATTGACTTGGATATTTGCTGGCAAAATTATCTAGTTCTTCCTGCAGTACCAAATAACATAACAGATATCATTCACCAGGGTTCGTTAAAGCAAATCCAATACCCTTTCATCAAATTGAAACGAATGATATTACATAAAAGCTTACAAAATCAGTTATGAACAACCTAGTCCCACAATATTAATAAGAATATATAAATTAAATAAAGTCACATCTATAATAAATTTAAAAAATAATATAAAAGAAACAAGTATATTTTAGGTTTTTTGAAAAAACTAACTACAAAATTATTAAATTTTGTCAGAAGATATGTGTTAGATATATTTAGGGTTTAAACAGTAATAGACTCGTATTGAAGGTATAAATATAGAAAACTTTATTATTATCCAATTCTCACAATTGCATTAACTACATAAACAACGTAATCCCATCTGATCCAACATTATATCTATAATTACAACTCTAATCCAAAACCTTTTAATTAAAAAACCTTTTATTTATGTATGTTTTAAACAACAATTTATAATAATTAATAAATATTAAATAAAATAAATGCTAATTTTTTTATTATTATCAAATATTTCTGTAAGTTGATATATATATGTTAATTAACCAATATAAATGGAAACATAATCATTCTTTTCTAAAGATATGTTAAACACACACAGTAATTAAGGAAAGATGTATTAACCAGTTACCTTTAATAGAATATCGTCCACCGTCACATTGGCATATAAAAGGGAAATCTTTGTTTTATCCTTGGGGTTTTCTAGAATGGCCCTTGTGATCTAAGACAAAACAAAGTTAATAAAAAGGCCTTTTAATTAATAATAGTAATTGAACATATCAAAGTCACAAAGTGTCTATACACGAGTTTGCATTACAAGGATCAATGACCTCACTTTTAAATTGTATCTTTGTTAAGAGCAGTTAATAGTAAAAAAGATTGAATAATTAAGTACATGTAATTTTACTCCGTTTTCATTTTATTAATTGATAAGTTTTTAATCAAGTCCTTAAAGCATAAACTTCTTATTTTCATCCATCGCTAAAAACGTCAACATAACAATATTAAATGGAATCTTTATAAATATCTATATTACGAATCCCACATTTTTTAAAGATAAGATCAATATATATTTAGTATATATATGTGAGATATTTTTTATCCTATAAATTAATTTTTAAAATTGAGTTGTGTTTATTCAATTTTAATTTTAGTATAATATCAGAATATTAAGTATAAATTTTTTTATTTTCTAAGCTAATTTTTTAAATTGAATTTGGCTTACTTAATTAATTTTATTTTTAATAGTTAGACTTTTAATTTTTCTAGTACCTCACTCGATAAAAAATAAAAAAGGTTAATGTTTGCACCCATTTTTTTATATGTATCTTTATAATATTCTTTTAAAATAATATAAAAGATAAACCTTTTGTCTTATCTTATTTTTTATCAATCACGTTTAATACTAAATAAAAATGAAAGAGATATATGCAAAAGTAATGCATATTTCAATTTTCATAAAAAAAATAATATATGTACCTGAAACATTGGGGTGATGCCTGTACCTCCAGCAATCATTCCAAATGCCCGAACTTGACCAGGCTTGTAACTGAAGCGCCCCTACATGCTCGTGGTTATGTCCATTAATTAATAAACTTCACCTCCATTTTTAATTATATTGAAAATTATTTATATTATATGTTCATCCAAAATCGAAAGTGATTTTATATGCTGTTGAGACTTCAAATTGGCTTAATGCTTATTACTAAACGCACTATTCGTATTCATAGGTTCATTTTTAGGCTCAACAATTTCTTTTTCTGTTTTTCATATATAAATTTTGTATAGAATGGAATTTACCTTTTAAATTTCGTTCTTCTGTAGTCTGTTCTCTATTTTTGCAGGTACACAATCTATGATGTGTTTTTAGTTATGTTTTTTAAAAGAGTAATATTAGGGAGTTAATTTTCTTTCGGTTAAAATTACCTTATTTAACGCGTTTTATTATTGAGACAGAATCTTTTTTTTTCTTTGTAAATATATAAGTTTGGAACAAGAATTTAACAAAAGATTTTTTTTAGCACTATTTATTATTTGATAATGTTAGAGACTCAAATTAGATGTAAAAGTTTAGAGAACAAACTGTATATAAGTCATACATAGTTTTGAAATAAATTGTGTATTATTTCCATAAATTTGAATTTTGGATAATAAGGGAATTGAATATATAGTACCTTGGGGCCCTTCACAGCCAACTTGTCTCCAACTTTCATTTGTCTAAAATGGTGGGACATCTTTCCATTTGGGTACATCTGCTTGCATTTCATGGTCATCTTTATTAATAAATAACACAAGCAAGCAAAGTTCGTGAAAACGTATCAAGTTGAAAAAGAAGGATCCACGCACATATATCCTTTTGCATAACAAAAGAACCATTTAATTTCTGCAACTCTTCCAAATAACTTCCAACAATTTATCAATGCTCCTAGTGTTTGTTTTCACTTAGTTAACTTTTAAAGTGGACTCTTAGATTAACTGTATTTATTAAAATAATTATTAAATTAAATTTTAATTGTATTAGTTATGTCTTTAAAATTAGGAAAAAAGAGATTAATATAATATATTTTTATTAATTTTAAAAAAATAATTAATACGATTAGAATTTGAAAAATTATTTTAATAAAGACAATTAATGTGAGAGAATATTTTAGGATGGGTTTAGTTTGTGTTTTTATTTTTAGTATTTTTTGTTTTTTGAATTTTATAAAAAAAATAAAATAGTAAAATCAATAAAATTTTATTTTCTATTTTTACCTCTTATTTTCATTTTTTCTTTCACAAAATCTAAAAATAAAAAATACTAAAAATAAAAATAAAAAATAAAAATATAAACCAAACACACCCTTAAAATTTAACACCCTTTTCATTCATTACACTGTCTGTCCGTACGAGATATCATGTAATGAGTTTATGAGAGAAGAGTTGCTAATTTGAGTTTATAGTTATAGAAAAATCGATTGAATAATTGGTCCACAGAAATCTTACCTTAACAACTAATTCAAAGTAACCAACATCCGAATCCAACGTGATTGGAGTGTATGATTTCATAACCTCCGCTCCGCTGCTATCTCTTCCCCTGGGTTTTAACATTCAGTATGTGTATATAATATCTTAGAATCATGTTAAATAACCAATACTTTCGTGACTAACATTTGGTTAACTTAAAGAGGAAAAAAAAAAAATCAAGTATACTACTACTCTATCTCCTTCATAGTAATTATTAATTATTACAAAAATATTATTTATACATCTACGAGTATATAATTAAATAAATTCTTAAAAAATTGTGTCGGATGTTTTCATTTAAAAAAAAATTATTATGTAAAGGTTCTTTAATTTTATAAAAGTAAAATATATAAATCGTTTTTCACACTTTTATGATCTATTTATCTAAATAAAAATAATAGATTTGACTAAAATAGAGACTTATATGTCTTATTTTTATAAAATTCAGTGATTCTAATGTAATAAAAAAATTTTGTGAACGAAAACGTTTTGAAGTGAAATTTTTTGAAAACCTATTAAGTATATTGTCAATATTTAGTGACTAATTTAAATTGTTGATTTTAAGGTACATCTAACAAAAATAAATTGAAGAAAACATTTTATAGGTATGACAAAAGTTCCTGGAACAAGTTAACTAAAATATGAAGCTAAAGCAAGATGAGTGACATTGATATTGTTATAGAAACCTGGCAAGAATATTTTTTCCGACTGGAAGGCCCAACACCGATGTAGGAGTTGGAAGGGCGAATTTGAACCTTGCTGCGTTGTGGCTGAGTTGGGTCTTCTTTATAAGTTCAAATTCTTTGAAGTTGTTGGGGTCCAGGCATTCTAGAAGAAAACAAATGCAAATATAGAACTCTCACTTTACTCAAATTTTTAAACAATTGGAAGTATTATTGTATTATTTTTAAATAATAATAATAATAATCTGAAAGAGGCGCAAGAGAAATATAGTTAGGTGTTGAGGGTTTTACATAGATTTAATTTCTATGTTCAGAAAAGAAAAAATCTTTAAAAAATGAATGAAATAAATCACCAACTTTGTTGTTAGCTAAAAGTATTATAAATTGATAAGATTTTTAGATAATTTATAAATTCGTAGGATTTCTCACCTATGAGCTAATTTTTTAGGTTGAATTAAATTTATTTAATTTAAATTCTAATATAGTAGCAGAGTCTATCTGATTTAATATTATTGGACTATTTATTTATAAATATTTATGTTTTAAATAATTATTCCTAAGCTCATAACTTTTAAATATAAAATTTTTAGATAATTTATAAATTATAAGTAATTTTTTCGGATTGAGATGGATTTGTCTAATATCAATTTTAATAAAAAGAAAGAAACTTGTTTAAATTAAAGACTTAACAGTAAAAATAAAATCTAGATGAAATAGTAACATACTTTTGGGAACTTTGGTTAACCGATGATAAAAATAAGCAGCGGTGAGGCCAACGGCGACAAGAGCAACCGCACCACCTAGTAGCTCCGGGTGCAGGTTCTCAGCAAAGTAACGAAGATGCCTCAAATCGAATTTGGTAAAACGAAATGACATTTTGAGTAATGGTAGTTCCAACATTTTGCAAGAGAATTGGGAAATGATTAACAGCTTAATTTATACATGTGTGTATGTGCATATATATGCGCCAGTTATAAAATTATATATCATCGTCAAGAAACAACCTTTTATTATGTTCATAAATGATTGGTTCTTTTCTTCTCTCTTTGTATGCTTGCATTGTTCTCAACAAAAATGAAGCAAAGAATATCCCCAAACTTGTTTCGGAGGACATAATGTTCTGTACTTTTATTACGGATGCTTCAGCAACAAGCACATGACCAAAAATTAAAATCCTTACATAATCATTTGGTTAAACATATCAAATTATTTAATAATTTTAATTAATAATTTTATATCAAGATTTTAATAATAATAATAATAATAATAATAATAAATTATTATTATTATTATTATTAATTAATTAATTAATTAATTAATTAGTTGATTAGACTATATACATGTTATATGAAATCTCCGTCCAAGTTTGAAGTCGATCCATCTGTGAAAGAATGCAGATGAGTCGGAATACCATGATTGGTTGGGTGCGTGTGGGGTATTATTGCTGAATTGATGAAATTTAGACAAACAATCGAGAAGTTTAAACTTTAAATAAATAGGTGTGTGGTTGTTTAATATAAACTTTTTTGTAAACAACTTGGCTAGATAATCAACAAAAATTTAGTTAATAATAAATTAATAAATATTTTTAAATGGTATTTTATATTAATTAATTCTTATTAATTAATAATTATTTAAATTTTATTTTTTTAAAAATATAAAATTATTAATTATTAATTATAATAGTTTAAAATTGATTAATTAAAAATTATTTATTATTTTTTTTGTAAAATATGAATAATTATGTCGGCTAATAAGTTTATATATATCTTCCGTTAATGATTGTTATAACTAGATTTCAGTATTGGATAGGACAGATGTTGGTAAAATTCTGTGTTCTTGTTTGATATTAACGATTATGGAATTTCTGTTTTAATTTTTGGTACTAACATTCTCTTTTAAATAGTGGAACGAGTTTTAAAAGAATGATTTTTTAACCAATAATATTTTATGTACATTAAATATTATTATTTTAAGATAGTATTAACTTCTAATAATTTACACTTATATTTAAAAATATTTATAAATATAAAATATATAATTTATATTTATATTTATTAAAATTTATATATAAATTTAACACAATTTACATCTATATTTATCAGAATTTATACGTATAAATTAATAAAATTTACAATAATACTCCATCTCTATACGTAAACATTCTTCCTCCTCTTCTCTTTTTCAACGTTAATGATTTGCATTGTAATTTTTGGATCTGCAATTTTTGCTGTTCGTCATTCTTCTTTTTTCTTTTCTTTTGTTCATTGTTCTTCTTTGTTACTCATCCTTCTTCTTCTTATTATTCTTCGTTTTCTTTTTCGATTTTGTGGATTTATCTTCTTTGTTTTCAGATTTTAACATTCTATCAAAACAATGAATGATTCAACTTCAAATTAGTTGATGAGAGCGTTTTAGATTATTCTTCTGAAACGAATCAAGCGGACGAAGTTTGGATTTTTTTAATCGAATTGAATGGAATGCAATTGTTAAATTGAATTGAATTGAATGTACGCATATGTTCTGAATTGAATTGATAATCTCTCAATTGTAGACACAAGTGTTTTTGAATTTATATAATGGATAATGTTTCGTTCATTTAGTACTATACAATTGTTTTACTATAATAACGTGTTCGGTTCATTCTGCAGAAAGCTGTTTGAATTTGATTTTATATAATGGATAATATTTCGTTCATTTAGTACTATACAATTGTTTTATCACCATGATAACGTGTTTATTTCATTATACAGAAAGCTGTTTGAATTTGATTTTATATAATAGATAATGTTCCATTCATTTAGTACTATACAATTATTTTACCATAATGACGTGTTCGGTTCATTATGCAAAAAGCTGTTTATTGCAAATATATATCTTTTCTCCTAAGTCTCCATTACAAGTGATCCATTAGTTTATTGCAAATAATCTCTGTTATATGCACACAAGGAGCAAGCGCATCAAAATAATTAGTTTCTATGAGTTGCGCCACGTTATTCTCATTGAATTTTATTGTGTTGCTATTCTTTTCCAAACTTTCCAATAAGTAAAATTCTTTAACATCTCCAAATTGAATATTAAAGGCCCAGTCTTTTGTATTAGATTCATAAATTTATTTCTCTCAAAGTCCATCCAAGCACTCTTTTAGATTTTTTGAACCGAAATAAATAGAATGCAATTGCTAAATTAAATTAATTGAATGTACGCAGGTATTCTGAATTGAATTGAATTGATAATATAGACACATGTGTTTTGAATTTGAATTTATATAATGGATAATGTTTCGTTCATTTAGTACTATACAGTTGATTCAACTCAATAACGTCTTCGGTTCATTATGTAGAAAGCTGTTTTGAATTTAATTTTATATAATGGATAATGTTTCATTTGTAACACCCAAACTTTTAGTACGTTATGATCGTACCAAAAGTAAAGCGTTACTAACTCGTTTTCCTTATTAACTATTTAATATGGAACCTTTAGTTCGATGTCGCATTTTAATTTTTAAGAAAATGCGTGAACATTTTGTTTTTATTAATTAAAATCATGTATTAAAGATCACCAAGTAATATTAATCACATAGTTATTACTAATAATAAATGCCATACAAATATATTCAATATAAAACATTATAATACATTACCTATCCCACTGGGTAAAATAAAATCCTAATCATTAAAGGCGAGGAAACTCTATGAAAACAAATTAACTTTTAGACACTTCCAACTATTCGTCCGCGGCCTCATACTCCTAAGCCTTACTTAACACCCTTTAAGTCCCCTTCTTTAAATCACATTACTATGCTTGCAGCATAACAAAATAACCAATTAAGTACACAAGCAAGTTACCAAGGCAAACGACACAAGCAAACAACACAATTACAGAGAAAATACAATAAGCTAAACACAACCAAATGCAAATATACAAACAATATGATGCATGCATGTTCCTAATGCAGGCCATGAGCTCATGCGTCGGTTGTCTACCCACAACCCGACATTACTCGGGGCAAACTCCAAATATGGTTTATTTATTGTGTCAGTTAGACACCTTGGCATCACGGTTACCCGTGTCAGTTAGGCATCATCATAATAATATCTTAATGTGTATCGCAGTAAGAAACAGTGCTATTAGTTAGGCAAATATTCACGCATTAGCAATCTCAGGTTATTAGTTAGGCGGGCCCTTTCGCATTAGCAATTTGACACAAGGCCCATTCACATTTCATTTTCATGAATCATAATCTATTTCAATTATTTATTTCACTCATGACTTTTCATTTCTTTTCATTTTACCTCCACATCACCAATTACATACTCATACCTCCGCATCCCCATATTATTAAACGTACCTCCGCATCACTGCTTAACTATACATACCTCCGCACCACCTTATTTATTATTCACTTATCATTGCCTCAAGTTTCTAGACAGCCAAACTTCTTTATCGTTTAATAAAAATTCATTTCCTTAATAAATCAAACTCAAGTTATTACTTAAAACAAACTCCCTTCTCAAAAGATAGAATTTAAAACATTATATTTTTCTTAATAAATCAAATTCAAAATAGAATAAATATTTTCCCAACTAAATAAGTCTCAAATAATTTAACTTTCTAAAACCAAATATTTTAAAATAAAATTTCAAATAAAGTCCTAAATTTTATAAAAATTTCGGCAGCATTTCGCCTAAAACTCGAGCTTAGCCACCCTTACGTGCTCCCTCTTTCTCAACATCTCATCTCATCAAACTTTTCTCAACAGTTATCAAACAGAAGATTCTCAATCAATTGGACATTCACAATTCATAATAATTAACAAATCAATCATACTCCAAAATTCCCACGTAATCCATCAATCCAACTCCAACCTCATCAATTCGTAATTACTATCCACATATCATAGAATTCTTTCAAAATTAAACTCAATCAACTAGTAACCCCAAAAATCAGCCTTCCACTGTTCTAGTTATTTTAAAGTCATTTACTCTTTAGCAAGGTTACTATTTTATTTTAAAAGTCAGATTTCAAGAAACAATTCAATTATTAAACTTCAATTCTTTAACAGTTCTCAAAATCAATTCCAGTTAATCGTAAATCAACAATAACAACCGCCACAACGTCATCAAATGAACAATTCAATAGAATTCAATAACTACCAACTTGACATAATCAATTAAAATAAGAGTTTCCAGTAATTTCAAAACCATAAGAAAAACCAGTAACAATCACAACCTCAAACCAAAACCAATCTCACCAGTTAATCACCATTCACAACCACAATTCAACCAATTTCATCACTAAATTCAATCAATTTAACAAATAACACAAAATTAATCGCAATTTCATCACATTTCAATTATATTCATAATCACCAACAATATCAATTTCATCAATTTTCATCAATTAATCAAACGAGACATTTATAAATTATTTGCAGTTACTCACTAAACTTCAATGACATTTGTAAATTAAAACAGTTAATTTTAAAATAACTCCTTTACCTCAATGTCGCATTAACAACATAATCGAGACAGTGGTAGCGGCATCAACCAAAGGATAACAGTGTTATTTTTCACAGAAGTGATGATAGTTGCAGCAGAACAAGGATTTCGAATTTAGTGTAATCAAAGGCAGAAACAGCTTTGGGAATTCTAGACAAAGGAAAGGCTAGAATTGAATTAAAACTAGAGCATGGCAATTATAGTAGTGACAAAATAGAACGTGCAAATGAATCAGAATTAAGGAAAAGATAAGACCAGAACCAAGGTAGCAGAATCAGAACCATCAGTAGCAGCAACCCCATTGTTGGCTCCTGGCAGCGGCAACGGCACCCACCGCAGCAAATTCCAGCAATCAGAAGATCAGAAACCAGAAGCAAGAATGATCGTGCCTATGGCAGCAACACCAACTCAATTAGTTTCGGTAGCTAGGGCATGACTTGGTTCGTCTTTAATAGTGGTGCCGGCGGTAACCCTAGCGACGGTGACGGTGGTGATGCGCGACAGCGGCGACGCTACCTCCCTCTCTAGCTGTCGCGTTCTCCTTCCCTCTTGCGTCTTCGTTCTCTCACGCGCTGCCCTTTCTCTCCTCATTTTCTCCGCAATGGTGGCGACCATGATAGCGGCAGCAACAACAGTTTGGAATGGCGAACAGCGGCGGTCGAAGTTCCAACGACGATGGAGGCAAGGCGCGGCTGCAACAACGCGAGACAATACCCTTTTGGTACAAGTTATGGTTTCTTTTTTAAGGGCTATTGGCAGGTTATTATTAGAAATAGCAATTTTAAAATTATATGAAAGTTTTTAAGTTATTACAATTAGGCCGTCTTTCATATTTTCAAATTGGATTGGTACAAATAAGGAGCTAGTCTGATCTCTAATCTTTTTGGAATATTTTCAAACATAACATTGAAGTTCTTTTTCTGATTGTGATATTTCTTTTTTTGTTTGAGTTCCAACTAATTCTAACACAATTTCAGAATTTTTTTACATCTTTTTTGTAACTCTTTTAGAATTTGTTTGATTAGTAAAAGTTATATCCTCAATATGTAAGATAAAAATGAGTAAAAGTTTACAAAATTTTTCTTCAATTAGACTCTCTCCATGAAGAGAAATTTTCTAAAAAGAAAGTTTTATGTTCTGAAAAATAACATTCATGCTTACATAAAATATCTTTATGTATGGATTGAAAAATTTATATCCCTTTTGACTTGGAGAGTAACCAATAAAAATATTTTTTTCTGCCTTTGGATCAAGTTTAGACTGATATGAAGATGTATTCAAAAACGCAATACAACAAAAAACTCTTAAAGGTAAGTCAGAATGCAACTTACATGATGAAATTTTTTTTAACGTATCCAATACTGTGCAGTGATTTAAGACACGCACAAACATTCAATTAATAATGAATTAGGCTGCTGTTAGAATAACATCTTCTCATAAATATTTTGGAATATTATCCTCAAACATAATGGCACATGCTGCTTCAAGAAGATATTTATTCTTCTTTTTAGCATTGCCATTTTATTGGGATGTATTGGAGCATGTGAATTGATGTTGAATATGCCTTTCTCTCAAAAAAATTCACCAAGATTTTTATTAAAGTATTCAATACTATTATCAATTTTTAATATTGAAATTTGTATCAAATTGTGTTACTACAATTATTAAGAAATACTGAAAAATTTTAGGAATCTTAGCTTTTTTGTGCATGAGATAGATCTAACATAATCATGTGATAAAAATTACAAATGATTTATTTTTTTAAATTGAATTGTTATTTTCAATGGAATCAATATATCACTATGAATGAAGTAAAAATTTTTAGATGCATAATAAAGTTGAGAATAATAAAAAAAACTCTACAACTTTCTCATATAAGTAAGGAAGAATTAATATTCTTATATAAATTTGAAAATAATTATTTGATATATGAAAAACTAGGATGTCCTAGTCTATTGTGCTAAAGAATTATTAAATTCTTGAACTACTTTTATCCTTCGAAATATTCTCAAAATAATAGAGTCATCTATCATTTTAGCATTGCTAATAATCTTTTTTGAGGTTCAGTCTTAAAAAATACCATCAATGTCAAGGAATGTCACATTACAATTAAAATCTTTACAACTTTTACTAATAAAGAGAAGATTATAAGAAAGCTTTGGTACATGTAGGACATTTTTATATCGGTATTTTTGGACAATTTAATTGTATGTTTTCTAGCAATAGATAAAAAATTACTATTAACAACTCTAATTTCTCATTTTCAAAACAAAGAAAATAAGATTTAAACAAAGAGAAGAAGCTGGTCATATGGTCAAATGTATTTGAATCGACAATCTATGGTGCATTCAAATTTGAGGTGTAATTAAGAAAAATAAGAATACTAAAATTACTTATTTGAGTCAAAGAACTACTAAAATTATTAGACACGATTATAATTTAACAACCCTATGAGTTGCTCAACATATTCCTTACTGAATGATAGTTTTTCAAGTTCATGAGCAGTTAGGATAAAGCGTATTTTGGGACTAGATTTGTTGTTTTTAAGATGTGCTAGCTTTTTATAAATCTTCCAACATATTTTTCAGGTATAAGGAGATTTATTACAGTAGTCACACCAAATATTGGAGGGATGTTTCTGATTTGATGAATTTTTAAGTATAGCAGGTGTCACTAAAAGTTCATTAGGCTCTTAAAAAGTCTATTCAGTCTTGCCTGTCTTTTTCATCATTACAGCTCTACAGGTTTTTTCTCTTCTAATTTCAGCAAATACTTTCCAATTGAGGATAGAATTGTTCTTCCAATAATCTTGTCACGAACCTCATCCAGTTACATGTTGAGGCCTACAAATAATTGAAATATTCTCCTTTTTTTCACTGTTTGTTGGTGGTGTTTAGCATCAATAGCTGAATTTCACTTGTAGTTATTGAAATAGTCAAGGTCTTACCACCTGCTTCAATGTGTAAAAAATATTTAGTGATATTGTCACATTTTTGTTGAATTTCTCTAAATTTTAGAGCGAGTTCACAAATTAGGATTTATTTTCAATACCAGAATATATCTCTTTAATGCTATTCCACAAGTCCTTGACAGTGATATAATATATATAGTTACTATTGATAGCCTCCTCCACTAAATTCACTATCATCCTCCATTGAGTTTACTAGTCATGTCATCACCATATAATTTTTAGTATCTTACATATTATATTTTGGGTCAGCAACATTAGACCGGCTTCTTTCACTGGTGAGATATCTAATTTTTTCTTTTCTATGAATGTATGTATATTTGAACTGATTGAGATCACCTAAAATAATTTGACCACCTATTCAGTTAAAAAGTAGTGATCTGAACCGAATGGGAGTCACCACTAATTAATATCCGTTACTCAGATTTTAAATCTGATGAAGTGGGAGTGGTGGACTCTTTTTGTTCATGATTAATGACTGAGAAAATATAAATTGTCAACCATAACTATAAATCAAAAACACGATGTAGAGATCTTACTCTAATACCAACTTAAAGTATTCAAATATTATGTTATATCAAATGTGTAGGAAATCATTTTTTTATAGAGAAATTATAAAAATAGAAATAATTAAAATTAAAATATATTAACCTAAAATAAAAAAATTAATTATAAAATTCTTAAAATTAAATTTAAAAAATATTATAACTAATTCTATTTACAGAAATATTCATAAAAGAAATTAAAAATTTGATTTAATTTGACTCAACATGCATTTTTTTTGCATTGGGCTTTTTCACTAACTGATATTCGATCAGTTAGTCTACCATCTTTTTTCTTGACAGAAAGAATAAGAAGATGATTCCCTGTGCTCTGATTTTTTATTTTTATTACAATCAAAGAGCACTACTAAAGTATTTCAAAGAAAGGAGGTTATCCTGACGTAGGTCTGCTTATGGCTTAGATCAATTTAAGTTTAATGGACTTTCTATTGAACTACTAAAAAAAATTGAAAGTATCTTGTCAATAGTATTTTTTCTTCTCTTTTTATTTTATTTTTCTTATTTTTTTCTCTTTCTCAAATAAAAGAAAAAAAAGAACAGAAACACATTATTTTCTATATTACTTTTGTTGTGGTGATATGTAGGGGTGTGCAAAAAAACTGGTTTCACTGAACTGAATTGAAACTGAACTGAAACTGTTTTAAATAAACCAGTTTTTTTAAATAAAAAACTGAACTGAAACTACAGTTTTTATGAAAAATCAGTTTATTAAAAACCAGTTTTTATGGTTCAATTTAGTTTTAAACCAAATTAAAACTGGTTTTATTTAAACTCCAAAATTAATTTTACATACTCTTTCTTTCTCTCTCTCCCCTTTCTCTCTCTCTCTCTCTTTCTCTCTCTCTCTCTCTCTCTCTCTCTCTCTCCCTCTCCTTTCTTTCCCCTCTCTCTTCCTCTCTCTCTCTCTCATCTCCCTCTCTCTCTTTCTCTCTCTCTCTCTCTCACCCCCTTTCTCTTTCTCCCTCTCCCTCTTTTTCCTCTCTCTCTCTCTCTCTCTCCCCCTCTACCTCTCCTTCCCCTTCCTTCTTCTCTCTCTCCCCTTTTTTTTTCTCTCTCTCTCTCCCTCCCCTCTTTCTTCCTCTCTCTCTCTTCTTCTCCTCTTTCTCCCCCTCCTCTCTCCCTTCTCTCTCTCTCTCTTCCCTTTCTTTCTTCTCTCCCTTCTTTATCTCTCTCTCTTTCTCTCTCTCCCCCTCCTATTTGTCTCCCTCTTTTTCTCTCTCTTCCTCTCCTTCTCTCTCTCTCCCTTCTCTC
>NC_029779.3:40574163-40584936 GCF_000817695.3 Arachis duranensis | reverse complement strand
AGAGAGAGAGAGAGAGAGAGAGAGAGAGAGAGAAAGAGAGGAGGAAGAGAGGGAGAGAGGACGGAAAGAGAGGGAGAGAAAGAGAGAGAGAGTGTGGGAATAGAGAGAGGGGGAAGAGAGAGAGGGGGAGAGGAAAGGAGAGAGAGAGAGGAAGAGGGATAGGGGAGAGAGAGAGAGAGAATAAGAGAAAGGGATAGAGAGGGAGAAAAGGAAAAGAGAAAAAGAGAGGGGGAGAGAGAGGAAGACAAAGAGAGGGGAGGGGAGAAAGAGGAGAAGGGGAGAGAGAGGGAAAAGGAAAATAGAGAGGAGGAAGAGAGAGAAAGGAGGGGGAGAAAGGGAGAGAAGAAGATAGAGAAAGAAAGAGAGAAAGGAGAGAGAGGGAGAGAAGAGGGAGAGTGTGAAAACTAGTTTTAGCCTATAAACCAGTTTAAACTGGTTTCTTTAATTAAAACCAGTTTTATTTTTATGAACTGGTTTAAACTGGTGCACTGTATTATAAACTGGTTTAGAACCAGTTTCATATGTGACAAAGCAGTTTGATTCAGTTTTTAAACCATTTAAAATGGTTTAGTGCAGTTTCAGTTCAGTTTATAGAAAAACTGAACCATGTACACCCCTACCATTGGTTCAACACCTGCTCGACCCACTGATATGTAACTCAGTGGGTCGAGCAGGTGTTGAACCAATGTGTGCCACCACGATAAGCCAAAACTTCTTGCTATAGGCGAAAAATTAACGCTGGCAGTTCAGTGAGTGCGAGAAGTCTGAAAAAAGCCACGTATCCTAGGTCTGTACCGAGCTTTGCCATTCCTGCAAAAGAATTCCAGACAATAGCGAGAAGCATGGGGCTACGTCATGCATTTTTTATGCATGTTGGGTGAAGTTATCCCTGCTCATTCTTAAATTTTGTATAAATGATCTTTTTTTTTTTCGCATTTTTCATAAATTTCAGCTTTTTTCATTATGTATACCAAGATAGGATAGTGTGAGTGTTGAGATAGTATAAAACACTTCTAACTCTTTTTAAAATATCACCGTATATGTATTGACATAGTCCATTTATAACTCTATAAATAATATCATACAAAATATAATAAAAGAAGTTGGACTCTTTCAGATAAATTTTATACTTTCAATTGTGTATGGTATAATCTTACTATTAAAATACATTAATAAACTCACGTTGCCTTTCATTATTTGTAAAAAAAAATTTACACCACTTTAAATTAAAAATGTTGAGACATTGAAGTAAAAAAAAAAAGTAAAACGGTAGAAGAATGGAAAACACAATTTCAAAAAGAGAGAAAGAATATCCTGGGTTATCCTCTTATATAAGAAAAAAAATATTTTTATAAATTTTTGTTACAAAGTAATCGACTTTTGTTACAAATAATACTAAATTATTATAATTTTGTATAAAATGAGATACTAAAACTATTAAATCAGTCTACTAAAGAGCTTATAAATTACTGACAAACATCGTATTATTACAAGTCATCTTTTAAAAAAAATATTTTTTTTTTAAAAATTTTTCAATTAACGAGATATTTTTTATTTAAAAAAAATCAAAATTCATCTCGCCATTAGCGAGAAACTTTTTTATAATTTTTTAATAAATCATCTGTCTATATGCAAGATTTCTTAATTTTGAGTTCATGTTTTTTAATAATCTCGTCGTTAGCGAGAAAGCTGAAACCACTATACCAAAATACATCACTCTCCAACTCATCTCTAGACATAACTCCAAAAATTAATTCATATCGACATTTTTTGACCCAAAAGAAAAAAAAAACTAAACCCAAAAGAAAAAAAGTTTAGCCAACCCATGATTAACAATGTAATATTGCACGCGCTTCGTCCAACCATCACTGACACTGACACTGACTTGTTCTTCCTTTCTTACAAGCGACAATTGCCGATTTGCCGTCCTCGTCGCCGTCGTCGTCGCCTCTCTCTCTCTCTCGCTCCTATATTGTCTTTGACCTTGTGCAATTTCGCCACCTCTCTCTCATATACACGCTTCTGCAACCACCACTAGCTATAACAATACACTACTTTCTCTACCATCTCAACGTGCTTCAATGTTGAAACTCACCACCACTTTGGTCTCAAAACTCAATTCTAAGTTTCTAACTGCACACTATCTTTTTTAGTAATTTGAGCTTCTGGATTTTCCCTTTTCTTTTTAAATCTTGATTATTATAATTTATTTCTTCTTAAACTCCCTATGTTGTGTACTTGCGTTGCCGTAGAAGCCTAATTTGTCTGGCACCACGTTGGAATCAAGAGAGTGTCTCATATGTTTTGTCTCTTTAGTTTTCGCATCATGAGTTCTCAGCTTTATCAACATCTTCTCCGATGTCTTCCAGAACACTCCAAACCCCAAGATTTACCTCTTTAATTGAATTCAAAGACAAACAAGTCTTGCTTCACTTATGAATTACGATGGACCAAGTTGAGAATTTTCCCAATTTCAGCTCTTCCATGAACAATTCATCAAGGAACTCGACTTTTGGCCACTCAGGATCCAAGCCTGTTAGCTATGGGTCAAAGGGTGCTGATTCTGGAGCTTTAAGCATGTCTCAGAAGGAAATCAGTGACGAGGATGCAAGATTGGTGTATGTTGATGATCCAGAGAGGACAAACGAGAGGTTTGAATTTTCTGGGAATTCGATTCGTACTAGCAAGTACTCAATTATCACATTTCTTCCAAGGAACTTGTTTGAACAGTTTCATAGAGTTGCTTACATTTACTTTCTCATAATTGCAATCCTTAATCAGCTGCCTCAGCTTGCTGTTTTCGGTAGAGGTGTTTCCATTTTACCACTTGCATTTGTTTTGTTTGTTACTGCTGTTAAGGATGCTTTTGAGGACTGGAGGAGGCACAAATCAGACAAAGTTGAGAATAACCGAATTGCGTCCGTTATGGTTGACGGCCAGTTTCAAGGGAAGAAGTGGAAGGATGTAAAAGTTGGTGAGATCGTTAAGATTGCTGCGAATGAAACCATTCCATGTGATATTGTGTTGCTTTCAACTAGTGATCCTACTGGGGTTGCTTATGTGCAGACTACTAACCTTGATGGAGAGTCTAATTTGAAGACTCGGTATGCGAAACAAGAGACTCAAGCGAAGGTGCCAGAGAAGGAGAGGTTTATTGGGTTGATTAAGTGTGAGAAGCCAAATAGGAACATATATGGATTTCAGGGTAACATGGAAGTTGATGGAAAGAGGTTGTCGCTTGGGTCCTCCAATATTGTCCTTAGAGGCTGTGAACTCAAGAATACTAATTGGGCTGTTGGTGTTGCCGTGTATTGTGGTCACGAGACCAAAGCGATGCTCAACAACTCAGGTGCTCCGTCGAAGAGGAGCCAGCTTGAGACTCACATGAACTTGGAGATCATTATGCTTTCTGTCTTTCTTGTAGCATTGTGTTCAGTCACCTCGGTTTGTGCTGCTATTTGGTTAAAGAGCCACAAGAATGAGCTGGATTTGATGCCTTATTACAGGAAACTAGATTTTTCGGAAGGTGAAATGGAAAGCTATCAATATTACGGATGGGGATTGGAAATCCTTTTTACTTTCCTTAAGTCAGTTATAGTGTTCCAGGTGATGATCCCTATATCCTTGTACATATCCATGGAGCTCGTCCGTGTTGGTCAGGCATATTTCATGATCCGGGACTCCAGAATGTATGATGCAGCAACAAATTCAAGATTTCAGTGCAGGGCTCTGAACATTAATGAAGACCTAGGCCAAATTAAATATGTCTTCTCTGACAAAACCGGTACACTTACCGAGAACAAGATGGAGTTTCAATGCGCGAGCATCTGGGGTGTCGATTACAGTTCCACAGAAGCAAGTTTGGAGCATGGGCATCAAGCTGAATGCTCTGCTCAAGGTGCAACTCAGTTTTTCCAATATTTTAATTTTGTGCTAATTCACTTTTAACATCACCTATACTGAGCGATCTTGTTTATAATTAAAATGTTCTATTTTTGTGTCATTATTTGATCTTAGTGGATGGAAAGGTCTTGAAGCCAAAGATGAAGGTGAAGGTCAATCAAAAGCTTTTGCAATTATCAAAAAATAGTTTTAGAAATGTTGAGGGAAAACAAATATATGATTTTTTCTTAGCACTGGCAGCCTGCAATACAATTGTACCTCTCGTTGTTGATACATCCGATCCTACAGTTAAGCTGATAGATTACCAAGGGGAATCTCCGGATGAACAAGCATTAGCATATGCTGCTGCTGCCTATGGCTTCATGCTCATAGAACGAACCTCAGGTCACATTGTCATTGATATTCATGGAAAAAGGCAAAGGTAAACTGACCTTCTTTTCCTAAAACTTCTGCTTTTCATCTTTTCTATACTCTGAACTTTATGGTGTTACTAGTTTTGACTTAATGTTGACTGAGCAGATAGGAAGGTTGTCAGCACATTTTTTTGTTTGGAATTTCCTGTGGAACTTAGATCATGAGTTTCTTTATCTTTTATTTATATATATTGGTTGGCCTTGAATGTGTTTATTGAATATAGAGATAGCAGTTAGCAAATCAAGAAAGAAAATGAATGGGAACTTAGAGCTATGCCATACAAGTCTTCCATTTAGGTGGAAGTAAGTTGAATATATGGAGTATAATTCAGCACTAGACACACTAAAGTATAATTCAGAAACAGACGCACTGATTTAAGCTTACAGTTGAAAGTTGGAGATTGCAGGACAAAAGGATAAGTTACTAATAGGATGGAAGCTGTGCAGATGAAATTGCTGACTCTTTTAAATGAGATAAGAAAGTATCACTAAATGCCAGGCATAGAAACATGAGAGAGCAATCTAAGTGGTGCAAAGATGTTCCATCAGTTGAGTAGGCGGATTAGACAAGATTAGGAATGAATGCACTAGGGAGAGAGTTGTGGCAGTGCTTGCTGTGGGAACATGGCAGAATCTCACCATCTGGGGTTTAGTCATCTCACCATCTGGGGTTTAGTCATGCGAGGCAAAGATCTGTAGAATCCCCAACAAGAACAGTAAGTAAAATTAAAGATTGGGTCAATACGTAGTTCAATAGTTGTTACATCTGAGCTAAGAAATGGAATGTCTGAGATGCTGATTTCAATGTGAATTCCCAGCCAACTAAGTGTTTGTTTCGGTTATGGAAAACAAGTATTAAGGAAAATAGGAAATACAAGAAAGGAAAGAATGTCCTTGGCATAATGAATCACTTCGGCGTCTTCTAGTCTCAATTCTGTTCTACCCAACAATGGAAGCCCTTACAAGATTGAACCGTCATTACTACACCTTAGTTTGTCTCTTTTCCTGATTTGCTTCTTTGGTCAACCCACTCTTCCTTTTCTTCATATCTATTAATATCTAAGGGCCTTGCGTCTCTATCATTACACTGTTAAAATGACTTAGGCACAGTTGTGATAAGATGCAATGGCATTGATTTACTGATGGTCAATGCCACAAAAATGAGATTTTTTTTTTCTAGGTTGAGCCATATAAATTTGGAAACAAAGTTAAGTCATCTACATGTGCACTTTATCTTCCTTCTTTCCAGGCTCTATATTATATACATAGAGTACAATGTGTTTATTTGTCTTGTTTGTTACCTGAAATCTAAATAACAAGAAGTCCCGATTCCTCTTAATGAAGTCTCATGAACCACTAGTCATGGTTTTCCACTTTTTTAATGAAAATAGTCCCATATGGGCTGTGCAGGTTCAATGTCTTGGGTTTGCATGAATTTGACAGTGATCGAAAGCGAATGTCAGTTATCTTGGGGTACACAGACAATTCTGTGAAACTTTTTGTAAAAGGAGCAGATACATCCATGCTTAGTGTGATAGATAAATCACTGAACGCTGAAATACTACGAGCAACTGAAACCCATCTTCACTCTTACTCCTCCCTGGGTTTGAGGACACTTGTTATCGGAATGTGGGACCTGAGTGTGTCAGAATTCGATCAATGGCACTTTGCCTTTGAAGCAGCAAGTACTGCTTTGCTTGGAAGGGCTGCCTTACTTCGCAAGGTTGCTAGCAATGTAGAAAATAATCTGTGCATATTGGGTGCAACTGCTATTGAAGATAAACTACAGAAAGGAGTACCGGAATCTATCGAGTCTCTAAGGACTGCGGGTATTAAAGTATGGGTATTAACCGGGGACAAACAGGAAACTGCCATATCAATTGGCTACTCCTCGAAGCTGTTGACAAACAGCATGACTCAAATTATAATCAATAGCAACAATAGAGAGTCATGTAGAAGACATTTACAGAATGCTCTTGTTAAGTCTAGACAACCATTGGCTGCATCTGCAGTTCCCAACAATTTTGAAGGATTTTCTGATGCTATTGGAACACCAATAGCCTTGATTATTGATGGTACAAGCCTTGTGTATATTCTTGACAGTGAACTTGAAGAAGAGGTAAATGGTACTAAATATTGAACTTCCTTTGCAATGTTTTATTCCATGCTCAACTCCTGACATTGTCTATTTCTGTTGAGATTCCAGCTCTTTGAACTTGCAAGTAGATGTTCTGTTGTTCTGTGTTGTCGAGTGGCTCCGTTGCAAAAGGCTGGAATTGTTGCCCTTGTTAAGAAAAGGACGGCTGACATGACTCTAGCCATCGGAGATGGTATGAAATCTTACACTTGTTTCCTTAAAAAAATTAAACTAAATACTACAACAAAAAATAAGGATATAATTTTTTTGCTTTGCCTGATTGATGTTTTATTTTAAAATAAGTAATTATTATGCATGTGTTTCAGGTGCTAATGATGTCTCGATGATCCAAATGGCTGATGTTGGAGTTGGCATCAGTGGACAGGAGGGTCGGCAAGCTGTGATGGCTTCAGATTTTGCAATGGGACAGTTTCGGTTTTTGGTTCCTCTTTTATTCATACATGGGCATTGGAATTATCAACGACTTGGTTATATGATAATATACAATTTTTACAGAAATGCTATCATTGTTCTCGTCCTGTTTTGGTAAGCTACAATTCAGCATGCGTAAATATATAGATATTTTTGTTATGCTATTGTAAATCTAGATATGCCACAAACATTGCCTTATTCGGTTTCTTAGCTCTTGTTAACTGAACCTACCTGGTTATTTAGATAAAAATGATTTTGTTAATGTTTTATTCCTCCAAATTGTTTTTCAGGTATGTGCTTTTCACTGCCTACACTGTGACAACTGCTATAAATGAGTGGAGCAGCATGTTGTATTCAATAATCTACACGGCGTTTCCGACTATTGTAGTTGGTATTCTTGACAAGGATCTTAGCAAAAGGATTCTCCTAAAGTATCCTCAGCTTTATGGAGCCGGGCAAAGACGAGAGGCTTACAATAAAAAATTGTTTTGGGTGACAATGGCTGATACTTTTTGGCAAAGCATTGTTGTTTTCTTTGTTCCCCTCTTTGCCTACTGGGGAAGCACTGTAGATATATCAAGCATAGGAGACCTTTGGACACTTTCAGTGGTTATTTTGGTAAATTTGCACTTGGCTATGGACATCATCAGGTGGAATTGGGTTATTCATGCAGTCATTTGGGGCTCTATTGTTGCAACTGTCATTTGTGTCATGATTATCGATGCCATACCGACATTTTCCGGATACTGGTATGTGCTATCTTTCCCCATTCTCTATCTTTTTATACCTATAAACATGTATCTGTATATCTCTGTGGTTAAATGAGTATGCTTGTGTTTGTTTATTGTTTCTTGAGCATCCAATCTTAAGCGAGATTACGGAGGAAAATTAAACTAGGAAAACAATAATAAATGTACAGATCTTAATGACCAGGATTTATTGATGAACCTAATATTTAGGGTAACTTGCTGGCCTTCCTTGAGGTTTTCTGATACTATACTCAGCATTTCTTTTCTTGATATTCATATTTATCCTTGACCTTGTGAGTTCAATGTTGTGTTTTACGAAATATAAGAGAATTAACTGTAATATCAGTTAAAGTTCAATTGTGGTTAGTTTGTGTATTTAAAATTTTTAAAGGGAGTGCCGTGTATAGCATAGCTTTGATCTTAGGGAAGTCAATGTGATTTATCCTAATATTCAAGCATTTTGGAGTTGCCTGTCCCAAGCATGAAAATAATATTTCATTTCTTTTTAATTCATTGGATTTCCGGAGTGATGCTAAACCCTTCAAGAAAGTGCTTTTTTGTTTTATAGGCTTAGAATAAGTTACTACGATGTTTAGAAATTAGAAGTTTAGAACCCAACATAGAAGTTAGTTTATCTATCTTCATTCACCACATGATGTTGGAACTTGGAAATCTTTAAATTCTTTAATCTTAGGATCATCCATGTTAATCAAGAAAGTTAGAATCATACGTAATCCATGAGCACGATTGAGGGTCTTGTGATTCTTGATCTTGATTTCGATCCTTGATCTTAATTTGTGGTACTTGATCTCATTAAGATCTAAATCGATAATAATCTTAATCTTTTTTATTATTTTTTGATCGTGATTATTCGTTCTTATATATATTTGTATAGCACACAAATAGACCAATTACATATGATTCCCTAACATAAGAAGCTTTTGCATTGCTATAGTTTCTCCATGCATAAACTCTGATGTTTGCCTTTCAAATTTTTACAGGGCCATATTTAATACTGCAGCTACTGGATTGTTCTGGTTATGTTTACTAGGAATTTTGATAGCAGCATTGCTTCCTCGTTTTGCTGTGAAATATATTTATCAATATTACTACCCCAGTGATATTCAGATCTCACGAGAAGCCGAGAAATTTGCGAATCAGAGAGTCATCGGCGGCAACAGACAAATAGAAATGTATCCCATCCCTGATGGTCCACCAAGATGACACAAGTGACTCTTGTTCCTTTTTTCTTCGATCTTTTTCTTTTGTAAAGTTACATCACATATTCTTTAGGCTGCGTCGGAATATTTTTCTCTTCTGTTGGTTGCCATGTCTCATTGTCTTCTATCCGAAGGATAGAGTATTTTTGGTTTTTCATTTCAGAGGTTGCTTGTAATTTTATTCTTTTGTGTAGATAAATTAGCATGTTGTAAATTGACAATGATTATAGTAGAAATGAAAAGAATCCCATATGTTCTTACATATTAGATTTTAAATGAAAACTCCAATACTAGTTCCTCTAATCTGCCTTGCTTATTTTAACTCTGGTTTGATACAACTCTGCTAGCTTATAACATCATAGGGGACAACTTGCTGTAAGCCAATTCCCCTCTAAATCTAATATTGAAATTCAAAAAATTAAGTTTTGTACTTTTTACATATTTAATCATAAATCACTCACTGTATGCGTTCTCATCTTCTTTCTTCCACTTATTTTGTATGTTGTTTACATTTGTCACCGCTGATGTGTGCCTCCCCGCTCCCTATCACGTAGCTTTGCACTCCTCCATCGTGCCACTCGCCGTCCTCCATCGCGTCTCACCTTCCGCCATTATCGTTCTTCTTTTTTTCGATGTAATTTAGATTTTTTATATAATTTTAATTTTTTTATATTACGGATGTTTTTTCGTCTTTTAGTAGAAAATGTACTAGGGTTTAGAATGCGGATGTTTCTTTTATAAAGAAATAAACATCCAATTACAAAAAAAGAAACATCCACAGTTTCTTGAAAATGTATTTAATGTGATTTGAATGTTTTTTCATGTAATTTGGATGTCTTGTTTGATATAATTTGGATCTTTTTGGTATTTTTTTTTTTATAAAGAAAGAAACATCCACCACCCCTTAAAATTGAATTTAATGTAATTTGGATTTTTTTGATGTGATTTATATTTTTTTTTATGTAATTTAGATGTTTTATTCGATATAAGTTAGATTTTTTTGATATATTTTGGATGTTTTTTCGTTTCTTAATAAAAAAATGTAATGGAATTTAGAATGCGAGTATTTTTTTCACAAAGAAAAAAACATCTACAATAACTTGAGAATCAATTTTTAAGTCATAAATTCTAACAAAATAATATCTAATATTTACAAAATGAAACATATAATTATTAAGAAAGAAACAAGTACAATTCGAGAATAAATTTTTAATTAATAATTGCTAACAAATAAAAAAAATTCAATTTTTATAGAATGAAATATTTAATTACTAAAAAAGAAAGATTTACAGCTTCTTATTTTTTTTTATGGGTCTTGGGATGCAGGTTAAGAGTTGACTGAAGATGATTAGTCCTATAAATTATCTAACGAAATTGATGCATAAAAGATTTATATCAAGGTGAAAATTCAGATGAAGTCGACTTCACCTGAATTTCCACCTTATATCAATGCGGCACCAACATGGTCCGAGTCTTCCCATACATGGCAATTTCCAGGTAAGCTTCTTTCTTGGATTATGATAGCCTTCTTTAAAAGAGGGTTATTGGATTAGTATTTCCGAAATGGTATTTGCTGTGGTTTAGGAACGGATCTAAAAATAAGGAAGAACCAAAAATTAAAATATTATATAATTAATTATAATATTATATATTTAATAATATATATAATCAACCAATAAATAATAACTCAAATAGCATAGTTTTTTCATATTTAATTAAGAGGTTGCGAGTTCAAGTCTCTTATCTTTAGTAAAAAAATATATATATAATCATGATTAATAATTAAAAAATATTAATAAGTATTTGTTATATAAAAAGATTATCTTAGTTTTTATATTTTTTATTTTAGATTCGATAAAACGTAAAAATTATCTAATTTTTTAATTAATTTATTTTGTTAAGTATTATTGTGACAGTAA
>NC_029779.3:40570148-40573908 GCF_000817695.3 Arachis duranensis | reverse complement strand
GAAGTTGCAGGTGAAAAGAAAAGCCCAAGTCCAATTTTAAGATATAAATCATTCATATCTGATTATCTGAATCATATTCATAGTTTTTTTTCTTCCGGCCCAAAATGCATGCATTTTATATCTAAAAATATTTTTCTAAAGAAAGTTATTATTCAAAAACAGAAATTATAAGACAAAATAGATAAATAACTACTTTTGTTAAGAGTAATTCTTCACATATAAGTGATTTTCTATACAAGTCATACAAGTCATTTATAAATATGTCGTTTTACGTTTTTTTTTTGCCTCTTTTTCTTCTTCTTCTTCTTCTTCTTTTTCTGTGTCTCTTTTTCTTCTCTTCCTCCTTCTTTTTTTTATTGAAATTTCTTCTCTTCTTTTCATTTTCTCTTTCTCCTTCATCAAAATCACCAGAAAAAACGAAGAAACATTATTCAAGGTACGTTTCTTGCCTTCTCTTTCTCCTTCTTCTTCTTCTTCTTGCTACACGTTCTTCTTCCTCTTTCTGTTCTTCTTCTTCATTTACGTGCTTTTCTCTTTGTTTTCTTTCTTCGTTATTCTCGGTTTCCATTGTTTTTTGACATCAAGCTCTGAAATCGTTTTTGAAGAAGAAGCAGCAGCAGAAGATGAGGAGGAAAAAGAGAAAGAGTTCTGAATTATGCATAAGGTGTACTTCAACGAATTTTGGGTGTATTTCTTAAATTTTTTGGGTGTATTTCGTAATCCTTTGGGTGTATTTCTATAATTTTTTGGGTGTATTGATTTCAAGAAGAAATATACTGTCTCTCCCTATATTGGGTGTATTTCTTAAATCCTTTGGGTGTATTTCTATAATCGTTTGGTTTATTTCTGTAACTGTTTGGGTGTATTTCTGTAATCCTTTGGATGTATTTCTATAATCGTTTGGGTGTATTTTTGTAATCGTTCGGGTGTATTTCTGAAATTCCATCATTTTCAAAACAATTTCAAAACTTGATTTCAGAAACCATGAAAATAAAAAAAAAATAGAAGGAGATCGAAGGCAAAGAGATAACGCTTTTCCATACAAATCATACAAGTCATTTATATTCACGTTTCTTCTTCTTCTTCTTCTTCTGTAACGCACGTGTTAGACCCAACTTGTAAAATTTGTAAACAAAAATGATTTGTATGTGTAGCTCTGTTAATTGAGTATGTTTAGGAATATAAATTAGACACTAGTTATTTCTTGAATTTTATATAGTAATATTAATAATAACAATGATAATTTTTTTAATTCGACAAGCCAAAAATTAATCTGTCACAAACTTAAATTTTATTTAAAGATTTATTATTAACTAATAAATTACTACATAGTATATACAAGACAAAATTTGAACTCTTAATTTTTGTTTAAGCCAAATAAATTAACTATTTGACGAACTTAAATTAGTTACGATGACAACAATCATTATTATTATTATTATTATTATTATTATGGACGTATTCTAAAAAAAATTATTATTGTACCGCTGGAGTACAGTATAGACGTTAACATCGCTACTTTCCTTTGACAGGAATGTTAAACTAAGATACTACGATTAAATCATAAAGAAAAAACAATACGAGATGATGAAACTTAAAAACATAACAATATTCTGGGAATTTTTATTAATTTTTATTAATTAATTTCTTTTCCTTTTTATATTGAAGTCAGTTGAGTTATATTCCAAGTACAATAAACTAGAAAAGAATCAACCCGTGAACTATGGTCCCAGGATCATTTGTGATTTGTCACTTTCAGTCACAGGTGCCACCGTGGGAGGGAGGGATGCTGGATGCATATGCAATTGAAAAATGTGTCACGAGCTTCACAAGATATTCCTCTCTGACGTGTGCTAACTGCCAAGGATTTTTGGAATAACAATGGAAGGATGTGTAAATTCATAATTTAATTGATGAAACTTTAATTTATTCACAATATTACAGGTAGCTGACACAATTATAATTTAAAGAAAATCTAGAGACTAACAGATTTATTAAAATTTGTTCAATATTTAATCATCTAAAAAAAATAAATAATTTTATATCATTAAATATAATTTTATATTATTAAAAATATTAATAATAATTAATTAATGATTACAAATTATAAAATTCACTGATCCTCTAACATTCCTCAGTACCATTGTTTTTTATTTCGTAACTTTCATACTTCGATTTAGAAAAATAGACATTCCTCTAAGAATGTCATTGTCTTTTTTTGTTTTTAAATAAAGAGCGATACTATAAATTAATCTTTAACAGATTTTATATCGAATAAATTAGTTTTAATAAAAAAATCTTAAATATCGAAGTTTCATTCTTAAATGAGTTATTTACACATAATTCCAAATTGTCACGGACTAGTAGTGTATAATTCTTTTCATCTATCATAAAAGTAATATATGTTGAGGTCAAAATTTGTTTAGTTATACTGGGATGTAATCATTTGAAGTGATTGGTTTTCTTATTTTTTCCAACACTAGATATGAAATTTCTCTCAATTGAAGAAAATGTTTTTTTTTGTAAAATAAATAAAAGATATATTAAATATAAAATAAAGATGTATAAATAGAAGACTCTATTATTAATATAATTAGCTCAATAATATTTATATATATATATATAATAATATTATATGTTGTATTGTATATATATATACAAAGATAAAAAGAAGTATTAAAAATAAAGGGAGAGAGAATTGCATTTGTTTATTGTTACTATCTCAATATAATAAGATGATTAATATTGCTATTAATATAATATGTAAAGAGTAATAGAAAATAGAATTTAAAATACTTATAAAATAAAAGAAGAGAAAGAATTGTAGTAGAAATATAAGGAGAAGAGTATTTGATTGTAACATAAGGAGAGAATAGATTTCTTATTATTTGCTTGTATCATTTCAAACGTTGCTTCTACTATTTATACACATGAAAAGGTTTTGATTTCAACCTTCATTTATTTTAATTGTCTTGGAGAGAGGTTCCTTCAATATGGAGAAGATAAACCAACGTGGTCATCCACATACTTATCTTAACACTCCTCCTTGGATGACCATTTAGGATTATTGCCTCATTAAAACCTTACTAAAGGAAAACCCTGTGGGAAAAATCTTAGCGAAGGAAAAAGAGTACAATATCCTTTGTGATGGAAACTGCCTTGTTAAAAACCTTGTCAAGAAAAACCCAATGGGAAAAAAACCTGACAAAGGGAAAAAGAGTACAGTCTCCCCCTCTTGCTGACATTATTTAATGTCTCGAAATCGGCGCATCCTAATCTCATGTACCAATCTTTCAAAGGGGGATTTTGGGAGTGACTTTGTAAATAAATCTGCCAGATTGTCACTTGAGCGGATCTGTTGGACATCAATTGTCCATTGATTTTGAAGATCATGGGTGAAGAAGAATTTGGGAGAAATATGCTTAGTTCTATCACCTTTGATGTATCCGTCTTTAAGTTGAGCAATACATGCTGCATTATCTTCAAACAGGACAGTTAGAGCTATCTTATGATTAATCAGTCCACATGATGACAGAATATATTGAATCAGACTCCTCAGCCAAAAGCACTCGCGACTAGCTTCATGAATCGCCAATATTTCGGCATGATTAGAGGATGTTGCAGCAATCATCTGTTTCGTGGATCTCCATGATATAGCTGTTCCACCATATGTAAACAGATATCCTGTTTGAGATCTCCCTTTATGTGGATCAGACAAGTATCCGGCATCTGCATAGCCAACTAGTTGTGACTTGGATCC
>NC_029779.3:40566292-40566987 GCF_000817695.3 Arachis duranensis | reverse complement strand
AACTGTGATGACTCCTCTTATGGGAGAATTTTGGAGAGTAGGTTTTATGTATTGGTGTCCCTTTGGGTTTCCTTGGGGTTTTTCTTATTTTTATCATATGTATATATTGTTATGCTCGTACCGGTTATCTTCACAGCCGGATCTTGAGTCTTGATATTCCTGTTTTTGACACTCCTTTGTATACATATAATCACGCGTTGGTTATCCTTGTTCGTTACGTTATCGATCGGAGTGTTACGCCTTCGAGTTGCGGTTTTTGTTTACCCCTTTTTCTACAAAGGCTCCTAGTTATAATCAATTATTCATACTACTATACGTACTAAATTTTTATTTTAGAGGTCGTAATACTTTGCCATCTCTGAATTATGACTTAAGCATAAGACTGTGTATGGTAGGGTGTTACATTATGGTATCAGAGCAGTTCGTTCCTGTAGAGCCTGAGGGATGGACTGACTATGCTTCTGTGCATTCTCTGTGTGTGTGTTATGTGCTATTAGTATATCTGCTTGATATAATTGGCATAAACATTCATGAGCATGCATTTGGGACTTTGAAGTACTAGACTTCCGATATTGAGACTGATCAACTTAATATCGATTGTTTGGTATGTATAGGAACCAGATGGCGCCTCGTGGACGCGGTAGAGGTAGTGTGAGAGGTCGTACGAATACTCGTGCACCGGAGAATAACCCTAA
>NC_029779.3:40550131-40550727 GCF_000817695.3 Arachis duranensis | reverse complement strand
GTGGAGAGTGTCGGAAGAAAAAGATGGGTTATGGAGATTCAAGGGTAGAATCATTGTGCCGGATGTTGGCACTTTGAGGCAAGATATTTTTAAGGAGGCACACAAAAGCGGATTCTCCATTCACCCGGGAAGTACTAAGATGTACCATGATTTAAAGGCAATGTTCTGGTGGCCGGGAATGAAGAATGATGTGGCGGAATATGTTTCAAAGTGCTTAACTTGTCAAAAGGTGAAGATTGAACATCAAAGACCTTCCGGGATGTTGCAACCTTTAGAGATTCCACAATGGAAGTGGAAAAGTATTGCAATGGACTTTGTGTCTGGATTACCAAGGACTAGGACTGGTTTTGATGCTATTTGGGTGATTGTGGACCGACTGACGAAGTTAGCTCACTTTTTACCCATTCGTATGACTTACACCCTTGAGGAGCTAGCACGGTTATACATAAAGGAGATTGTGAGACTTCATGGTGTACCTACTACTATAATCTCTGATAGAGATCCTCGTTTCACTTCAAGGTTTTGGGGTGCATTTCAGAAAGCTTTTAGAACCCGATTAAACCTGAGCACGGCTTACCATCCTCAAACAGATGGTC
>NC_029779.3:40547734-40548005 GCF_000817695.3 Arachis duranensis | reverse complement strand
CTATTTAGAAATGAAATTGGATCCGGGAAGTCCATGCCGTTCGAAGAACGGGTGAAAAACAATTTAAAATGAGGAAGTTATGTCCGTTGGAAGATTGGGGTTCAAATTGGTGAATTCTGCAGCTTTTAACTTAGAAAATTTTTAGCAGAATGACCCCTTGCGCGTGGGCGCACTTGGCGCGTGCGCGCCATACTTCCCGAAAATGCCATCCACGCGTGCGCGTGATGTGCGCGGGCGCGCCGATGGTGCTGCACCCAATGCCCAGCCATTT
>NC_029779.3:40542429-40542901 GCF_000817695.3 Arachis duranensis | reverse complement strand
GTTCTTTACATTATTTATTTACATAGATACTTCACAATCCCACATATTAAACTATTCCATCATTGATCGAATGACCAATATTTCCTTCAGGATCCTCAAAGAAATCAGATACATCATAATGAGTGGTGGAGTTCTCAGCCTCATTTGAAATAAAATTTGTTTCCTTTCCTTTGTCATCCTTTTTCAAAGATGCCTGGTAAAGATTGACTAGGTGCCTTGGGGTACGACAGGTACGAGACCAATGGCCCTTTCCACCACAACGGAAACACTTATCCTCTGTTGATTTATTCTGTCCGATATTTCTTTCTTTATCCTAATTCCGGTGAGATCTTCTCTTTTAAATATAATTCCTTTTCCTTCCATAATTTTTCTTGTTATTAAAACCTTGCCATTTACCTCTCCTGGGGTAATAATTTGCCGCATTTACTTCAGAAAATGGGGCGGCACCAGCTGGGCGCGCTTCATGATTTTT
>NC_029779.3:40522920-40542364 GCF_000817695.3 Arachis duranensis | reverse complement strand
GATCTTTTAATGTGAGATATTCATTTTTCAATCCCTCGTCAAGATGACGATGAAGGAAGATCATGGCTTTGGCTTTATCCTTCCGGGATGCATTATTTTCAATTTTAATGGTATCTCCAAGATCCATTGAATCAAGATGGATTTCAGCATCTAATATCCATGATAAATAATTGTTTTTAGATATATCAAGAGCATTGAATTCAAGATGAGAGAGCTTCGACATAATGAAAATATTACTTGAGTCTTCCTAAAAATTTGATCAGAGTCTCGTGCTGATAACGTGTTGTAAAATAAAAGATATATAAAATAAAGATGTATAAATAGAAGACTCTATTATTAATATAATTAGCTCAATAATTTTTATATATATATAATAATATTATATGTTGTATTGTGTATATATATACAAAGATAAGAAGAAGTATTAAAAATAAAGAGAGAGAGAGAATTGCATTTGTTTATTGTTACTATCTCAATATAATAAAGATGATTAATATTGCTATTAATATAATATGTAAAGAGTAATAGAAAATAGAATTTAAAATACTTATAAAATAAAAGAAGAGAAAGAATTGTAGTAGAAATATAAGGAGAAGAGTATTTGATTGCAACATAAAGAGGGAATAGATTTCTTATTATTTGCTTGTATCATTTCAAACGTTGCTTCTACTATTTATACACATGAAAAGGTTTTGATTTCAACCTTCATTTATTTTAATTGTCTTGAAGAGAAATTCCTTCAATATGGAAAAGATAAACCAATGTGGTCATCCACATACTTATCTTAACATTTTTTACCTAGTTTTCTTTTTAAACAAAAATTTAAGTGGGTTCTACATTTATTATTCCACCGACACTAAAGTGTGCTTTTATGCTTAGTAAGTGTTTACGAAAGTACTAAAAGATTGTCTACGAAAAGAAACCATCATGACAAGAAGTATGACTTAAACCCACAATGTGAAAGTACTAAAATTCTAACACCTGTGCAAGTCTCCACTCTCCAGCATGCATAAGATAAATTAGAGCACAATGACGAATAGATTCTTGAGTTATTTCATAGTGGACAAAATAGTTGTCCCTTAAAATTTTAAAGTACCAAATAAGCCCCCTTGAGATTTGAGAAATTATTAGTGTAACGGAAACATTACGGATGATATTAACAATCTGAAAATGTGCATCTTTTTAGTATGGATATGACATTTCTACATAATGTTCTGTCCACTGAGAAAAATAGAATGTTTCATAAATTTATAGGACTAAAGTATGAAACTTGATTATACAAAATTATAACACTAATAAAACTGCACAAATTATTTTTTATCAACAATGTTAGGGAACCAACTCTATATAAGCCAAGAATCAGTCAACTGGTAAACCAGAGGCACCGGTGACTTTAACCAGATGTTGCTACTGATAGGTACATGAATGTTTCTTTTTCTTGTAAATTGGATGGTTTTGGATATGATTTCTATGTGTCATGTGTTATGCATTAATAAAACATAATTAATTATATGGAACCAACTAATAACTGATCAAAGCATCTGTTCCGTGATTCTCTCCTAACACTAGCGTATCTTCCTTCATGTTTTGAACGTGGTCAACAATAATTTAAAAAACAAATTAAATTATAAATTAATAAACTAATTATAATTAATTATATTGTTCCATTCTTGGCTGATTATTAGTTGGTTCCATATACTTTTCCATTTTTTATATTGTTTTCGTTGTGGTGATGTGTAGTTTAGTAAGTCAAACGGTAATAAATCGATGTGTGGTGGGCCAAAACTTTTCGTATAGACGAGAATCTGACGCTGGCATTTCAGTGAGTGTGAGAAGTTCAAGAAAAATCACGTGTCCCAAGACCTGCATAGAACTTTGTCATTCATGCAAAAAGATTTATGTGAATTGCGAGAAGCATGGGATTGCGCCACGTGTGCATCCATGTATGTTGGGTGATGCTGTTCTTCACTCCAAAACTTTGTATAAATAATCTTTTTCTTTCTTACATTCTCCATAAATCCCAACTTTCTTCATTTTGTGCATGGTCGAAGTAGGATAGTGTGAGTGGTGAGATAGTGCAGTTTGAATAGTGAGATTTGCAAACTCAGAAAAGTTCGGTACGTACATAATGTCGAGGTCCAAAGCACTTATGATAAAAGATGGTACATCGAAGGAACGTTAATTTGCTACCGTAGTTATTGAAGCATGAACTTCCATGTCATTCGCTTCGTTTCCATCGTTGTTTCCTCTTAACATGTTATTATTGGCTAAGAACTCTTTTTCACTGTCACAGTTATTTACTTCTTAGTCTGTGTTGTATCTTTCATTTAGCAACGATTTATCTGCTTTATCACTAACAGCCAACTGCTCAAACTCAACATATAACTCTAGTATCGGCATCTGAGATTAACTCCGTCCATAAAATATTAACATCTCTAGCATAATGATTTCGTTGGTCACATTCATTAACTAAAACAGTATCATACTATTGAAACCTAACACAGATTGTCTGTGTAAAACACTTCTAATTTTACAAATGGTATTGTACAAGGTATAATAAAAGAATTGGACTCTTATAGACAAATTTCACACTTCAGTTGTATATAATATAATCCCACCGTCAAAATGCACTAATAAACTCATGTTGCCTCTCATTATTCATACAAGAAAATTGTTGTTACACCACTTTAAACTAAAAATGTTTGAGATATTGAAGTTAAAGAAAGGAAAGGTGGAAGAGTGAAAAACACAATTCCAAAGGAGAGAAAGAATGTCTTTCTCATATGAGTTCAATTATCTCCTTATATAAGAAAAAAATAACATTTTTATATATTTTTCGTTACAAAACAATCAACTTTTGATAAAAAAAAATAATAAATTGTTACAATTTTACATATAACGAGATACTAAAACTATTAAATTAATCTACTAAAGAAAACTTTTCGCTTTTTACGAACTACTGACAACATTATATCACCGATATAAAGTCAAATTTTTTCTAAAAAAATAATTTTTTTTAACATTTTTCAACTAACAAAGTACCTTTTTATATAAAAAAATCAAGATTCATCTAGCCATCAGCGAAAGTTTTTTTTATATTTTTTTATTAAATCATCTCATTATATGCAAGATATATGAATTTTGAATTTTTTTTTTAAATCTTCTCGCTAACAGCAAGAAAGTTGGAACCACCACACCAAAATACATTACCCTCAAACCCCGTCTCTAGGCATAAGTCCAAAAATCAATCCATATTAAAAATTTTCGGCCATAAAACTCACTATGAAAGAATCAAAATTAAGTTATAATTATAAAAGATGAGTTTCAATAGATAAAATTATCTAAATTCTAAAAATTATTTAAAATTTTTAAATTACTCCATTTAACTTAACCAACTCCACAAATAAAACTCTCTCTTCTCTCATCTTTTTTTTTGTGCTTTCAAAATTTTTTTTCTCTCTCTATTCATTATAAACCCAATTACTTCTCTTTTTTATTTTAAACCCCCACACAAACAAAATTTAACCTATCTCCACATTCTTATTCACTTTTCGTACTCATTCTTTTTCAATAACCAATCCCTCATACAAATGTTTTAAAATTAAATTCACTAATTATTCACATTTTCAGCTTTTTAGTCTTTGTGCTCTCTGTCCGCAGTGATCTTTCTACCAAACTCAATGAAGAGTCCCCGATAATAGTGTGTGGCCATGGCACAGACTTCCACACATGATAGTAGCAGTGAACACTTCGTGGGATCTAAAAAGACTTGCTTGCAGGGACTGACGCCGTGGTGACAAAATAGAAGGGTGGGTGTTGTAAAGATTTTAGAGAAGCAGCAGGCGATTTGATAGAGAGTGATGCCGGATTGAGATACGTAAAAACTTTTATCAGTGTGAAAATATGGGTCGTGATCTAAGGGGATTGGGTGGGTATGTATTGAGTTAGATGGAGAAGGTATTTGAGGTGGATTGATGACAGTGGCGTTACTATTATTGAATTAGGAAGAAAATGAGGCTTTAGGAGAAAGAGAGTGTTATAGAAAGGTGATTATTCATTTTGGTCTTTGAAATTTAAAATTACCTATATTGGTCCTCCAGATTCAAGCTCAGTATCAATGTGATCCCTCGATTCTTTCTAGCGATGACTAGACAAACGAAATGTTGAGATGGCACCCTCCCTGCCAATCTAGATGATGAGTAAATGAATGTAACATCCCAACTTTTTAAATCAAGTCATTTTCTAATAACTAATTAATTAATTAAAATGGTAATAATTTAAGATTTGAATTTAAAATTTAAATATATGAAAGCACTAGTGGTAATAAATCTCTAACCGACAATAAACAACCTTTTAAAATGTAGTCATAATTAATTCTATATTTATTATATTTGAATGATATTTAGTTATATGAAAAGATAAGAATACTAGCTCTATTCCTTGAGCTCAGTATAAAATCAAATTCAAATTAAATTAGGTAGATAAATCCGTTACAAGTTTATAGGAAAAAATCGCGCTCTTATCAACCAGCCTGATATACTAAAAGTATTTCGAAAATATCTCAAGTTGTGGTTATCCGATTGACTTCATTTAAGATTCGTTTTAAAGCTAATTCAATTCTCTATAAGTTTGTATCTAATAGCTATTTCCAAATTCCAAACGTAGAAAACGTTATAGGGCTCACAAAGTAACATTTCAGATTGAAGATTTCACCTAAATGCTTCCTAAGCTATTTGATCCTTCCTTTCTCATTCTATTCCCTTCTTCTATACAAAACATTCTAGTATATACAAAGTCTAGCTATGGAACAAGTCTTTCTTCACTAATAAACCACATCTATTTACATCAGAATACCTATCAAAACTTCACTCGAGGTAAAGGTTTTTGTGCTAATTTTTATATGTCATGTTTTAAATGTTTTCGAACATAGATGTTAGCTTTATTTGCATGTCATGGTAAAATATCTCTTTTCTTCATACGCATTATGCATTATAATAACAATTTTATATGCATTAAAGAACTGAGGGAATGATTCTTCGGTAAGGAAAGGTGACCCCAAAGACAAGATAATCGAGATGATCCTTTGGTAAGGGAAGGTGATCGAATCTAGATGATCCTTCGGTAAGGGAAGGTAATCGGCAAACCTTTGGGATAAGAACCTTCGGTAAGGGAAGGGGACTATCCCATCAATTTTATATAATAATAATATGTTTGTTGATATGACTCCCTTATTGTGTATGTCTAAATAACCTTGATTGTAAATTGAATTGAGGGAATGATCCTTTGATAAGGGAAGGTGACCCCCAAAGACAAGATATCGATATTATCCTTCGGTAAGGGAAGGTGATCGATCGAGATGATCATTCGGTAAGGGAAGGTGATCGCCAAAACGTTTGGGATAAGAGCTTTCGGTAAGGGAAGGAGACTCCCACCTTTTATACCGGTTTGAGCTCAATACCTTCCGTAAAAGCTACAAGAAAAAGTAATGAAAAGTACAATGAAAAGTATGATCATGATTGTTCTTCTTTTATTCTTTTTAATTTATGATTATGATTGCATTCAAAGATCATTCTTTTATCCAAAGTTTCTTTTTATTTGATGGATGATATTGTTTAAGATCTTTATTTTTATTTAGATCTATTCTACTTGACTTATTTATGCCAATGATAGTATTCTTCTCTTACTTATTAAGTATTTTGCCTTGCTTTGTAGCCTATGAAAACATCAAACTAAGGTTTATGAGTTTAGATACATTTAAATATTTTAACGCTATAGGCATTTTGTATACATCACACATGTCATAACATAAGTAAATGAGAAGCATCTAAAAGTCACACCACTCCGACTAACAGGAACTTTTGAAAATAATAATTGAACAATATTGCATTATCACTGTTTTTATTTTTAAACTCGGAATGGTTGGGGATGGATACGATGACACCATATAAATAAACTATTGAGAAACTTTTGTTTCTCACCCCTTTCTCCGTACCATCTTCAGGAACGATACAGTAAAGCAATACACTATTCAGTTGAGGTGAAAAGACAAGTGCATTAGTGGGAGCAAGCTATCGAGGACGTAGATACAAAACATTAAGCGTTTATCTTAAGAAGGAAGAATATGCAATTGTTTTAGCCATAGTTATACAAACTAAGAGAATTAGAATTTTCTGTGTATCTTTTTTTATTTTATTGAGTGATTGCAAATTGTAATTATGATGTTTCTTGTTATAAGTATTTGGTATGAGTAAAGCTTGTCGTCGTTTTGTATATGAAGTGAGAAGAAATGATAGAGACCCAAAATAAAGTATTTTTCTTCTTCTCTACCTCCATTATTTTTCATTTCTGACTTGTTTGGATGCCAAGGGTAAATGAGGTCGTTTACTCATCATCCAGTGTAGTAGAAAGAGTGCTATATCAACACTCTGTTTGTCTAGTTATCACCGGAAAGAGTCGAGGGACTATATTGGTGCCCAAACTTAAATCTAAAAGACTAGTATAGATAATTTTAAATTTTGGAGACCAAATTGACCAAAATAAATATTTAGTCTATGATTTAAATGATTGCACATCCAGACTTCTAACAAGAAGGTGGTAGTAGCTACAGATGATTGGGGTGATAGTGAAATGTATTAGAGATTAAAGATGAAGTAGAGTTTAGAATATGGGATTAATTAAATTATATTACATAGTGATTTAAAAAATTATAATAATTTTTTAGGCTTTAAATCATCTTTTATAATTACATATTCTTTTTAATTCTTTTCATAGTCAGATTTATTAGTATGATAATATTTTATAATTAATTTTAATATTTTAATCAATTTAGAGAGAGGGGGGCGAGGGAATAAAGGATTAAAAGAAATTAAAATGATATAATTTCTTGTTCAATATATTATTGAATTATATATAAGCATTTTTTTTAGATAAATTATTAAGAAATTTAGAAGGCATAAATTCTTTATTCTATTGTTTTGTTTTATTATTTAAAAAAATATTTTTATTTTTTAAATTATGAAAATATTTTTTTTGCAAATAATAATAATAATAATAATAATAATAATAATAATAGAAACTCATTTTAGATAATGTTTAAAAAAAGAATATACAATATTAATGCCAAATCCCAAACTCAAATTAGACATACTCGAGGCTTGCCACTAAATTATAAAATTAACTATTATTAATTAAATATGGACATAAATGAAATAATTCTCATGAAAAATATTTTTCTTTCTTTTACACTATGTTTGGATCAATGGAAATTAGAAGAAAAGAAAACTGAAGAAAAGAAAATTGAAGGAAAATGAAATTTTTCCTTCATTGGATCAGCACAGAAATTAGATGGAAAAGAAAAATAGTAACGAAGGATCCACATCCAAGTTTTCTTTTTCAACTTGCGAAGAAAACTGCTGAGAGTTTTAAAGTAAAAGTAAAATTACTAACATGCCCATTATTAAAATTAAAAACAAAATTTATAATATTTAATAAAAAATAAAAAAATAAATTTAAAAAATATTATTGTTTATAATAATAATACATTAAAATTCTAAAATATAATTAGAAACATTTTTTTATTAAAAAATTATTTTATTCTAACATAATTTTCTTTCTTCTCACTTTTCTTTCAATTCAAACAAAAGAAAATTTTCTTTCTATTTTCTTTCCATCTATTTTCTCTTAATCCAAACAATATACAAATAACTAGTTTTCTTTCTATTTCTTTTCCACTCATTTTCTTTCCTCTCATTTTCTTTCCTTCCACTTTCTTTTCTATATTCGAACAAAGCATTAGTAGAATATTTGGGACGAATATACTAAGATTAGTGTATAATTCTAATACGTTAGTAATGTTGCTTAATTTTTGATTTCTAAAAAGATTTTGGCGTTGTTTTAAAATATATATTTAATATGTAGTTTTTTTAATTATATTTTAAAAATTTTTTGAAATTTTATTTATTGTTAATATTTTTAAAATTATTTTTGGTAAATGTTTTGATAGTATTTTAGTAATTTACTGTTAGAAGAAAATGTCCAGGTCAAGTGTGGGGTTCAAAAAGCAGAACAAAACAAATTTGATATGACCCAATTAAAATGGTTTTTTGTCATGGCGTCAACAACGTCTATTGAAAAAGACAACCTCCTTTTCCATTAATAATGCAATGATATTATTACTTTATTAGACATTTAATAATGCAGTGATCCCTCAATTGGTCCAATCTCATCTGCCTTGGGAATGCAGAATCTCACATCCTTCTATTATATTAATAATTTAATATTATACATCCATCACCTTATTCGCATGATGTGGTGATTGTTGCTTTTCATTTTTAATCTTTCAGACCAACACAACCAAACAAACAAACACACACACACACACACATATATATAAATTTGGTCTGATTTATTTTTTAGAGTAAATTTTGAATATTTAATAATTATTTATTTTTATATTTTAAAGGATAATTTACATAAATAAATTTTTTGCCCTTCAAATTTACGCAATTGCATTCTTTCAAACATGAAGACGCAAATACATTGTTTCATATATTTATAGAAATTGCTACTGGCAGTAGCGGTTTACGAGAAACACATAATCTGTTATAGCCAGTTGCGGATTAGATGCAAATGGGGGAACACAGAAATCGTTAGAGGCTGTCGCGGTTTCTATTTATTGATGCTTGGCCATAAACCGCTATTGACAGTAGTAATTTATGTGTATTGGGACCCGTGCGTAAACCGCTGGAAGTAGATAGGTTACGTTGACTTCACCAAGGACGTCACCGGTAGATTTCTTATGCCCTTCAAAACAGAGTTCAAGCACTCAGATATGTTGGTCGTCATGTGACCATATTGTCTCCCCCCATCCTTGTGATGTGTCCACCTCTCATACTCCATCTGTTTACCCAATCACACATGGTTGGGTTCTCTGTTCTCATTATATCAAACCAATAGTCAAATTCTGCTTCCGTCTTCGCATAAGCGGCATTTACCAGCCACCGCCTTGCATCCTGCCCCTTGAAGGTAAGTGCGAAATTTGCAGCAACATGCCGAATACAGAATACCCGATAAGCATGGGGAGGACGCCAATCACAAACTGGTGCCTCCAGTGCAGCCTTGATGTCGTTGTGTCTATCAGAAATCACGAGAATACCTTCCTGTGGAGTAACATGTCTTCTAAGGTTAGATAGAAAGTATGTCCAAGACTCTGCATTTTTTCCCTCCACAAGTGCAAACGCAACAGGCAATATATTTGAGTTTCCATCTTGAGCAATCGCCAACAACAACGTCCCTCCATACTTGCCATATAGGTGTGTTCCGTCAATACTGACAAGCGGCTTACAGTTTCGGAATGCTTCAATACATGGAGGGAATGTCCAGAACATACGATGAAAGTAGACTCTAGATTCATCAACCTGATCACCCACTCTAACCGGGGAGGTCTTCAACAGAGCAACGGAACCGTCCATGGTGGATGTGACCCTGACGAACGGATTCTTGCGTGGTCTAGAATTTTACAAATAAAAGCTCTCGTTGAAAGTATAGCTTCTAAACCAACAAAAATCCTTTCGTACAAAAACTTGGTTGTCACGAATAACAAACCCCTAATAGAATTGATAACCGAAGTATTTAAACCTCGAGTCATTTCTCAAGGAATCGCAGGGAAGTATGCTTATAGTTGGTTATGGAAAAGTATGTTTTAGGGGTTTTGGATAAGAGAACAAGAAAAAGTAAATTGCAAACGGAATAAACTAATAACTAGAAAAGCTCTTGGCAAGGTATGAGAACTGAAAATCCTATCCTAGTTATCCTTATCAATTGTGACGAAAATTGTTCATTGCTCCCACTTAGTTAACCCTCAACGAATGAAGGAAAGTCAAGTGAACTAATCAATTTGATTCCTCAAGTCCTAGTCAACTCCTAAGGAAAGACTAGCTTTAGTGGAATCCAAATCAATCAGTGACTTCCAATTATCAATCAACAAGGGAGTTTGATAACTCAAGTGTCACCAATTACTCAACCAAAGCCAAGAACATAGAAGCCTGCTCTAACATCCTTTTAAGCATTTTGTTAAGTACTTGGAGGGCATAACATAAAAACATAGAAAAGCAATAAGAGATAATAAAATTCAAACAATCAATTGCATTAATATGGAAATTGAATCTAACATCAAAAGTTCACAAACTAAAGTAATAACAATGAGTAATCAATAAGAGTAGAAGAGAAATCCTAAATCCTAAAACCTAGAGAGAGGAGAGAGCCTCACTCTCTAAAAACTACATCTAAAGCCTAAAATTGTGTGAATGGAAAAGTTGAATGATTGAATGAATGGATTCTCCCACTCTGTAGCCTCTAATCTTTATTTTCTGGGCCAAAAACTGGGTCAAAAATATCCCAAAAATCGCCCCCAACGAATTCTGATACGTCCATCACGTGCGCATTTTACGCGTACGCGTGGATTGAACTTTCGTGTTGTATCTCCTAACTTCCCATGTGCTCTTCCATTTTTGCAGCGTGATACAAATCAACCACATGCACCCATTACCATGCTCCTTGCATATCCCTTGGTATTTTAGATGGTCCAACTGCATAACTCTGTACTCAACTCCACGCCAAATGCTGTAATCTTTTACACTCAGCACAACTTCTTCTTTACTCTGGAACGATTGGCCAATTTGAAACTCCGTCAAATGATTCGCATCATGCATACCCTGGCCCATGAAGGTTGCCTCTACATTCTGGTGTTGGCCGATGGCTTCCAAGTTCAACGATGACAGGTGCGGACGGTACTGTTGTGTGCCAGAACTGGAACCTCCATGGGGTGTAGGTGTATTTCTCGGAATATCATCATCACTGTCCCCACCAATTGCGACCGGCTCGTCATTCGAATCATCGTCCCGCATCGCATTCTAAACTCGATCCAATCCGGCCTCAAATTCAAAATTAGGCACAACAGGAGGCACACTAGCATGAACAGCCGCAACATATTGAGTATAAGGAATTAGAACTACCGCTGCTACCACAGGCATCGATGTCGAGGCACCACCCACTGTTGTCGACTGAGGATTCGATGCCGATGCCCCAGAGCTGTCGACACCATCTTCCAACTTCGCAAGCAGCTCCAGTATTCTCACTGCCGAAAAACTACGCCTGCAGTGAAACAAGACCTGCAGATCTTCATCGGACCCTATCACAAAGGTCTCATATCTCATACCAGCTGACACAGTGGCAATGAGAATCTTGTAAAATAATTTTTTTACCCACTTTGTCCCACACGCACCGAGCTTCCGTAATATGCTGAGCTTAATCTCTACCAACGTACTCGAAGACCGGATAAAAATACTAAGCGGTTCTCTATCGGTAAATTTCACACCATACCTTTTGCTCTTTTGAATTTTTTCAGAATACTAGTATTATTTTTAAATTAAAAAGAATAAATAAACATACTTGTTGTCCGACTTTAAATTTATTCGGTTCAGGAGTTCGAGACGATTGAGGTTGTTTAGTCCTATAGCCCAAATCTAAAAATTTTTGCTCAGCCATAGTCTCAAGATTGAGGATTGAGAAGTGAGGAGGGAATTGTTGTGTGGCTGAACCCTCAGACGAACGGATAGTAGATCAAACTGGAATAGTCTCCATGTTTTCATCACTATTAACACCAATTGTAGGAGGTTCGGCATCGACATCGTCCTCACCATGAGCTTCTTCTCTTGGATGTACCTTGCTAGAATCGATGGGTCCCGAGCTCCCAATAGGTGATGTTATTGCAAGAGTAAACTCACCAAACGTGCGATTATCTCCCATGTTACATCCATGTTTCACTTCACGATTCAAATTTACAGTAAAAGTAGGAGAGATCGCTAAAGCTGCAACGGCTAAACCGACGGGAGTAAAGCTAGACGCTCTGATTGTACCCACAAAATGAGAATTCGGAGATGATTCTCTAGAACTTCCAACCACATCTTCAAACTTTGCATACAACTCTGTCGTACGGATCACCGAAAAGATTCTACGACAATGAAATATTACTTGCAAGTCATCGTCGCTCTGTAATTCAAAACGAATCTAACTTTACAAATCTTTGACCAACTGTAATTAGAATCCTATATAATAACTGACCAACTCTCTTTTTTCCAACTGACCCAATTTTTGATAAACTGTTATTATATAACTATACAAATATTGTGGGTAGTCTTATAAATACGGCAGATGATTTCTTTTTACCAGTAAAAGTAATAGCCTCCCTATTCTCTTTAATCTCTCTTTTAGAATGTATGAATGCTAGAAAACTATCATCACTATCACTCATTTCTTAACTCTACAACACTTTCATCCTGTCTCGAATTATTTATGCTGATGTGTTGTTCTCTATGTAGTATGTAACCATGAATCCTTGGCTTTCTTATTGTTTTAACCATATATAGCATAAATCATTAGTATTTAATATGTTTTGTAGTAAAACAATATAAAATATAGAATACCTTTTTAGCGATGATGATTTATGCTATATATGTTTTGTAATAAAACAGTATAAATTTTATTGTTTTAGTGTTTGTTGAGCCGCTAGTATAAATAATGAGAATTCCTTTATTTTTGGTCTTTTGCTGGGAGTTATTCATGTTTTACGCTTTTTGCTAACTTAACGAAAAAATTTAGGTGCCAGCAATTTTTGTATTTTCTGGCTAGCACTTAACCATCAAAACAAAAGTGAGTGATCTTTTACTATTAGATATAATTTCACACCATTAAAAATATTATTGATGACCAATTGATGGTTACAAAACACCAAAATAACTGGCCATAGCATTTCTCAAACCTAACTTAAGATCACAATTTATGCTGACCATGACAATTTAGGCACTTCAGAATATAAATGCATGAATCATTATAATCATCAGGGTTTTATATTTTTTTTTTAAAATTAGTAGTAGGCCCACGATTTATATAAAAAATAAGAGGATAAAAATATTGTTCTTTCTCATTTAAGACAATCTGGTAGTTTTTATATTTAATAAGTTTATTTAAATAATTTGTCCTAATTTAAACATAACTTTTAATGTAAAAATAGAGTTTTATTTTACTTAAAAAAATTTTGTTTAGTTATTCATTTTTATAAGTTTATTATTTTTTAAAATAATATAAATTAATAAATTCAAATCATAGCATTTTAAATTTTAATTGATATTTGAGTCTCATATTCAGGACATTTTATTAAATATAATTTGTTAAACATACTAATTTTTACTATTGAAAAGTGATATAAAAAAATTTAAATAAATGTATAAATTATAGATATAGACATGCACAGAAAAAGTTACGATTAATTTTTTTCTTACATATTTCATCCTCAAAGAAGACAATTTTACTATATGTCTATCTTGTTTGTTGTGTAAACGAGATAAGTAAGAATATAATAATCACAGATCAAAATCGCAAACGGAATAAGATATGTATTACAATTTGAACATGGATCCCGCTAGAGAGACAATGGACTATTTGTATAATGTGTACAATGGCTATTGAGTTATGAAATGAACATCCCCTATACTATTTAGAATAACTATCCGAGTACAAAGGATAATAAACATCTTCTCGAAAAATTAATTTAATTTTTGGATTCACCAAGGATCGAACTCTTGACCTTTTGGATCTAGTGCTTTAATACTATATCATGATACCACTCATCCCAAAAGTTTCAGCTGATGGAAAAATATAACACTAATGATTATATCTCTAATACTTCATAAATCTCCATTATACACATTGTATAAATATTTCATTGGTTCCTCGTACTTTTTCTTTGAACATATCTTGTTTTCATTGAGGACGAAATACGTTCATAGTGTAGTGTGTATATATATACTTCTTTCATTTCCACCACTTTAGAATTTTTTTTTCTCAAAAAATTCTCTTTTCTCTTTTCCTTCTGATTTACTTTTCGGTGATTTATAATGACACAAGTACATTATGTAACATCAATCGATTGATGCGCCCATCCAAATTGCAAGAGTGCTCGATTGTGAGGTTGATAACCAAATTAATTTAATATCTCAATTTTATTTTTGTTAAATTCATTTTCTTAGTTTAGGTTAAATAATAATAAATGTAGTATAGTATATAAATTATATCTGTTACAAGTTGTCATTTGGGTAGTTAGTATAATAATTTTCTTTTGGATTTTATTATTGTGGATTTTATTAATCTATTATGTCAATTAGGTTTATCTTAATTAATAATTTTGTTGTAACTGACTTGAATTAGTTAGATTTTTTTGTTAATATTGGTTTTGTTAAAAAATTAAAGTCCAGTTATATATGTTTGTAGCCGAGTGTGATTTATTCTAGGCGGAATAGCCACACGATGACATCTGATGATGTCCAGCTGATACCATATCTCAGAAGAGACTAAGTTTGAATATGCAGTGCATCTCATGGGTTTTTATTTGACAACACCCTGATCTTCCATAAACCTCGAACATCACACGCACGTGTTCATTGCTTACAATTCAAAAATGCTTGAATTAAGCCTCGGTTTGCCAACGCAACGAGGAACTTATACCTGATTCTCCTAACTTCTCTCTGACATTGAACCCTCATCTTCATTAATATTATATTTTTCAGAGCCTTAAGAGTATTCACCTGAAGGGTTCAAAACAACACCAAGTCAGAAGAATCAAATACATTCTTTTATCATTATCTCTAATACAACTATTTACATAAACACTCACAACAAAATACTCACTACTGATATTTTTAAAGAATACGGGAAGAGAACTGAAATGAAATTGGTGTTAGAATGACATAAATGAGCTCCTTATATAGTTAAAAACTTGTCCCGTGCATATCACGTGTACACAGATAACAACTTCTTTAAACAAATATCTTTTTCTTTGTATAGACGAGTTCTTTTTTAGCATATCTCATCTTCAGTATGGATGAGATAATAGCATCAACATTTTAAGAATATATCATGGTTGGACACGTAATACTTTGCATTCGTCAGTTCTCTCTAAGAACAAGATATGTAACAGAAAAAAATATAGTCTCATACGCGTGTCTATATATTTAAAATTTATTTATTTATTTTTAAAAAAATCTCTAATATAAATATATATTAAGAACTAATATCAAAAATAATTTTTGAAAAGAATAATTGGATCTACCAAAATTTGGCGTACCCGATTTTCCCTCCTCCGATCCCATAGAAAAAAATTGATTTTGATATTGTGTATTGTGTTTATTTGTTAAGGAAAATTTTGATTTTTTTTAATTTATTTAAGAAAATTTTCCGTTGGTTTGATCTTCCAGCACAAGAATAGAATCATAAAAAAAATAGTTAAAGGAGGATGTGCATTTTTGCTCAATCACAATTCACAAGCCCAATGGAATATACATGTTTTAATTCGTTGCAATAAAAGGGAAAAAATAGTTTTATATAAGTATTTGATCTTTATAAAATGTCAGCTTTTGGTTTTAGATTTTATAATTTTTTTTGTTTAAATAAAAATTAGATTACTATATATAATCGATACAAAAATTGGTGGATATAGAACATCTTAAAAAATCCTATAACAAAAGATATACTTTACATTTCTACAAACATTAATCCGTCAATGCATAAATATACATGGTTCTAAATTTTTAAGTATGATCCCGTTAAGAATTTGTTTTCGCATTAATATAAAAAATAAAAAGAAATTATACTTACATCACTTTTACTATATTATCAAGGATAAATATTTTTTATTATATAAAATACACTTTTTTATTCCTTATTAATTATTTTAATATAAAAAATTGATCATATAAAATTATGCGTATAACATTTGTTCATACCCTGTCCCAATAATAAAGGCACAGGTCCAAACGAAAGGTCTAGTCCAAAGGATTGAGCCTTGCTGAGCACCGACCTTCGTACTGAGAAGTCGGTCTTGACTACGATTCGCTCTAAAGAAGTCGGGACGGAGAATAGTTGGCAGATCAACATCAATCCAAACAAGTAACTGCCCCTAAAATATCTCTAACCACTTCCAGGAGCCATATCTTAACCTCCCTAAGATAAAGGGACGGTTATCACCCTAAAAGGGTGGCACTACTTCAGCGGTGGTTATTGGCTCACCACTATAAATACACTGACACTCTTCAGGTATCTCTAAGTTCCAATACATTCTAGACCTGCTCATACCCTTGCTAACTTAGGCATCGGAGTGTCTTTGCAGGTACCACCCCCCATTCACTCACGTACATAAGTCGGAAGGAGGTTTAGGCGCACAAACTGCTCGGAAGCCACCCTCCGCTGCTGATCGGGCCGGCCAATACAGTCCAGTCCATTAATCTCCGGTTACCCATCGTAACATTGGCGCCGTTGCCGGGGACCCGAGAGATCAACCAGTGATGGCAGACAGATTCCCTGAGGAAGGACATGTGAAGACAGATTCTGAACAAGAGAATCAGGAAACTGGAAACAATAACCCAGATATGGCCCTCCATCAGGGAATCAGCGACCGTCACAGGGAAGGCACCTCTGGAGTAAAAAATCCAAAGGTAAATTCCTCAGAAGGCCGCGAATCAGAAAAGGATGAACCATCCCATGCAACCGAACTCATGGGATTGGTCCACGTCCACCAAAACCGTTTGGAGCAGTTGGAACAGGAACGGGAGCGACAAAGGGAGATTGAGAAGAACCTAAAAGAGGAGACGGAACGACGGAAAGAGTTAGAAAGAAAACTCTTGAAGTTGGAATCCTCCCTCAAAGGTCGGAACTCCCGCGACGAGCGTGAAGAAACACCCTTAGGAGGGGAGGATCTCTTCAGCGAGGATATAATGAGGGCAAAAGTTCCGAGGAACTTCAAAAGCCCGGACATGGACTCCTATGATGGAACCACGGATCCGAAGCATCACCTAAGCAACTTCAAAAGTCGGATGTACCTGGCTGATGCTTCTGACGCAACACGCTGCAAAGCCTTCCCGACCACTCTGTCAAAGGCAACAATGAAGTGGTTCGAGGGCCTCCCTCCAAGGTCAATCACCAGCTTTGAAGACCTGTCAAGGAAGTTCTTGATGAGGTTCTCTATCCAGAAAGACAAAGTGAAACATGCACCAAGCCTCCTAGGAGTAAAACAGGAGGTCGGAGAGTCTCTACGAGCCTATATGGAAAGGTTCAACAAAGCATGTTTGGAGATTCAAGACCTGCCCACCGAGGCAGTAATAATGGGGTTGGTCAATGGGCTTAGAGAAGGTCCCTTCTCACAGTCCATATCCAAAAGACACCCCATCTCCTTGAGTGATGTGCAGGAAAGAGCTGAAAAGTACATCAACATGGAGGAAAATGCCAAGCTGAGAGACCTAAGTTGGCGACCCGGGCACCCTCCCTCAATAAAAGAGAGGGAGAGGGAGACCAAGAAGAAGGAAGAACTCGGTCTCGACAGACCAAGGAAGTACCACTCTTATACTCCTCTAAAAGTTTCAATAGTGGATGTGTACAGAGAAATTTACAACACTGAAAGGCTGCCATCCCCCAGACCCATCAAAAATAAAAAGGGGGAAGCCGCAGCGATTACTGTGAGTACCATAAAATATATGGTCACTCCACGAACGATTGTTACGACCTTAAAAATGTGATAGAAAAGCTGGCTAGAGAAGGTCGGCTTGACAGATATCTCATAGAAAGGTCGGACAGTCATGGAAAGAGGAAGCGAGATGATATCGACAGAAGAGACCCACCACCGCCGACTCCTGAGAGACATATCCATATGATCTCAGGGGGGTTCGCTGGAGGGGGACTCACAAAATTCTCTCGCAAAAGACACCTCAAAAGAGTCTACCAGGTTGGGGAAGAGTCACCCGACCTCCCTACCATTTCATTCACAAAAGAAGATGGGTAAGGAATAATCCCTGGACATGATGATCCAGTAGTAATAACTATGATCCTGGCAAATGCCCATCTCCACAGAACCCTAGTGGACCAAGGAAGCTCGGCGGACATCCTTTTTAAGCCCGCTTTTGACAAGCTAGGGTTGGATGAGAAAGAATTAAGAGCCTACCCCGACACCCTATACGGATTGGGGGACACGCCAATAAAACCACTGGGATTTTTGCCCCTCCACACCACTTTTGGAAAAGGGGAAAAATCAAAGACTCTGAGCATAGACTTCATAGTCATTGATGTCGGGTCAGCATATAAGGCTTTAATCGGCAGAGCTACCCTTAATCGACTCGGAGCAGTGGTATCCACTCCCCACCTCTGCATAAAATTCCCGACCTCAGCGGGAATAGCAACGGTAAGGGGAGATAAGAAATTGGCAAGGAAATGCTACAATGAAAGCCTAAATCTGAGGGGAAAGGGCAGAGAAGTTCACACAATAGAGCTCGGAGGTGCAAGGGCCAGAGAAGAGCTGCGACCACAACCGGGAGGAAAGACGGAGGAGATACAGGTCGGCAAAGAGGAAGGAAAAAATACCCACATAGGAGCCAACCTAGGGGAAACCCTAAAACAAGGGTTGACCAAGCTCCTAAGAGATAACTCCGATCTCTTTGCCTGGAAGGCCTTCGACATGCCCGGGATAAATCCCGAGCTCATGTCACACAAGCTCTCGGTCTACCCGGGATCCCGACCTATTCAACAGAGAAGACGCAAGCTCGGCCCTGAATGAGCTCTCGTAGTGGAAGAACAGGTACAGGCACTTTTAGAAGCTGGCTTCATCAGAGAAGTCAAGTACCCAACATGGCTAGCTAATGTAGTGCTAGTTAAGAAACAAAATGGTAAATGGAGAATGTGCGTTGACTATACTGACCTAAATAAGGCATGTCCCAAGGACCCTTATCCACTGCCAAGCATTGATACCCTAGTAGACTCTAGCTCGGGGTATCAATACTTGTCATTCATGGATTGCCTATTCGGGATATAATCAAATCCCAATGTATGAGCCAGACCAAGAGAAGACATCATTCATCACACCCAGAGCTAATTTCTGCTACGTGGTCATGCCATTCGGATTGAAGAATGCGGGAGCCACATATCAAAGGTTGATGAATAAAGTGTTTTCTTCTCACCTCGGGGATCTAATGGAAGTATATGTCGACGACATGCTGGTAAAGACCAAGAAAGAAGTCGACCTCTTGTCCGACCTTTCACAAGTCTTTGACACCATAAGGCTGCACGGGATGAGACTAAATCCCGCAAAGTGCGCCTTCGCAGTGGAGGCAGGAAAATTTCTAGGATTTATGCTAACACAAAGAGGGATCGAAGCCAATCCCGATAAGTGTAGAGCCATCCTAGAGATGAAAAGCCCGACTTGTTTGAGGGAAGTCCAGCAGCTGAATGGCCGACTTGCAGCCCTCTCCAGATTTTTGGCAGGATCGGCACTAAAATCCCTTCCTCTGTTCTCCTTATTGAGAAAGGGATGTCAGTTTGAATGGACTCCTGAATGCGAGGAGGCGTTCCA